>NW_028119522.1:0-42491 GCF_965119305.1 Pelophylax lessonae | reverse complement strand
GGTACAAACAATAGTAATTGGGGCCTAGTGTGGTTGTGTACGTGTGATATACATACACTTTTTTTGGATCATATTTTCTATTCCGCTATTTAATCAAAAACCTTTGGGGATCAGTTAAATTGGGGGATAGTCTGTGTTGGTACGTGTGAGAGAGATCCACCTTTCCAAGTTTTTGGGGTTCATCTCATACTTCTGAAGATTTGAGGGTGCTGCCTGTTCCATACTCCTCCTCCTACTGCTCAACCATCCTTTTAGGGGTACAAACAATAGTAGTTGGGGCCTAGTGTGGTGGTGTACGTGCGAGATACATACACTTTCTTTTTGATCATATTTTCTATTCCGCTATTCAATTAAAACCTTTGGGGATCAATTCAATTGCGAGATAGTCTGTGTCGGTACGTGTGAGATCCACCTTTCCAAGTTGTTGGGGTTCATCTCATACTTCTGAAGATTTGAGGGTGCTGCCTGTTCCATACTCCTGCTCCTACTGCTCAACCATCCTTTTAGGGGTACAAACAATAGTAATTGGGGCCTAGTGTGGTTGTGTACGTGCGAGATACATACACTTTTTTTGATCATATTTCCTATTCCGCTATTCAATAAAAACCTTTGAGGATCAATTGAATTGCGGGATAGTCTGTGTCGGTACGTGTGAGATCCACCTTTCCAAGTTTTTGGGGTTCATCTCATACTTCTGAAGATTTGAGGGTGCTGCCTGTTCCATACTCCTCCTCCTACTCCTCATCCATCCTTTTAGGGGTACAAACAATAGTAATTGGGGCCTAGTGTGGTTGTGTACGTGCGAGATACATACACTTTTTTTGATCATATTTCCTATTCCGCTATTCAATAAAAACCTTTGAGGATCAATTGAATTGCGGGATAGTCTTTGTCGGTACGTGTGAGATCCACCTTTCCAAGTTTTTGGGGTTCATCTCATACTTCTGAAGATTTGAGGGTGCTGTCTGTTCCATACTCCTCCTACTCCTCATCCATCCTTTTAGGGGTAGAAACAATAGTAATTGGGGCCTAGTGTGGTTTTGTACGTGCGAGATACATACACTTTTTTGGATCATATTTCCTATTCCGCTATTCAATAAAAACCTTTCTAGGGCAAGATCTTAAATTACAGAAATATGAGGAGACCGTCAAATAAGGGCTGTGGCCTGGGTCGTGGTGCTGCTGGTAGAGCTCCTGTTGCAAGGAGAGGACGTGGTCGATCTGTGCCAGCTACACGCACAAGTGAAACACCTTCCTCAAGTGTGAGTAGGCGACAGAACCTGCATCAGTATTTGGTAGGGCATCAAACGCCCCTAGAAGTGATGAGGCCAGAACAAGTTGAGGCGATAGTAGATTGGTTTGCTGCTGACAGTGCCTCCAGTTCCTTCACATTGTCTCCCACCCAGTCTACTGCAGAAAGGTCAGAGTTGGCACCTGCAGCCAATGTCCAACCGTCTTTCACCTCACCCCCTTGCAAATCAGGCCAGCAGTCTGAGCCCCAAGCCATACAGCAGTCTCTTATTCTTTTTGAGGACTCTGTCAGCAGGGTTTCCCAGGGCCATCCACCTAGCCCTGCCCCAGAAGTGGAAGAGATTGAGTGCAGCGATGCCCAACCACTTATTTCTCAAGATGAGTACATGCAAGGATCATCGCAGCACGTCTCCGATGATGACGAAACGCAGGTGCCAACTGCTGCGGCGTTCAGCATTGTGGAGACCGACAAGGAGGGCAGGGGTGAAGACTGGGTGGAAGATGATGTGGAGGACGATGAGGTCCTCGACCCCACATGGAATGAACGTCATGCAGGTGACCTGAGTAGTTTGGAGGAAGAGGCGGTGGTCGCACAGAGCCACCAGCACAGCAGAAGAGGGAGCAGGGTGCAGAAGCGGAGCGGCCGTGCCCTAGACACTACGCCCGCTACTGCCCAACGCAGCAAGGGAACGAGCGCACCAAAGTCAGCTCAAAGGAGTTCTCTAGCGTGGAAGTTCTTTAGAAAATGTGCTGATGACAGGACACGAGTGGTTTGCACCCTGTGCAATCAGAGCTTGAAGCGAGGCATAAACCTTCTCAACCTGAGCACAACCTGCATGATCAGGCATCTAAGTGCAAAGCACGAGCTGCAGTGGAGTACACACCTTCAAAACCAAGAAACGTCTCTGGCTCATCCTGCTTCCTCTTCTGCTGCAGTCTCGGCCGCTCCAGCCACATCTGTAGTGATACCGGCACCTGCCACCCCGCAAACAGACGATCTGTCAGCAACACCACCACCTGGGTCACCAACAACCATCTCCACAATGTCCCGTGGAAGCGTTCAGCTTTCCATCTCCCAAACACTTGAGAGGAAGAGGAAGTACCCCCCTACCCACCCGCGATCCCTGGCCCTGAATGCCAGCATTTCAAAATTATTGGCCTTTGAAATGCTGTCATTCCGTCTGGTGGAGACGCACAGTTTTAAAAACCTTATGTCGGTGGCTGTCCCACAGTACGTCGTGCCCAGCCGCCACTACTTTTCCAGGCAAGCCATCCCTTCCCTGCACAACCAAGTGGGGGAAAATATCAGGTGTGCACTGCGCAACGCCATCTGTGCCAAGGTCCACCTAACTACGGATACGTGGACCAGTAAGCACGGTCAGGGGCGTTATATCTCCCTAACGGCACACTGGGTAAATGCAGTGGCGGATGGGCCTGAGGCGGATAGCAATTTGGCGCATGTCCTTCCACCACCGAGGATTGCAGGGCGCTTCAGTTTGCCTCCTGTTCCTAACTCCTCCTACTCCGCTTCCTCATCCTCTACCGCCTCCTCATCCGGACAGCGTAACACCTTCACCACCAACTTCAGCACGGCCAGGGGTAAACGACAGCAGGCAGTTTTACAACTTGCCTGTTTGGGGGACAAACCACACACCGCGCAGGAGTTGTGGAGGAGCATGGAACAGCAGACAAATGAGTGGTTGCTGCCAGCGAGCCTCAAGCCCGGCCTGGTGGTGTGCGATAACGGGCGAAATCTCATAGCAGCTCTGGGCCTAGCCGGTTTGACGCACATCCCTTGCCTGGCGCATGTGCTGAATTTGGTGGTGCAGAGGTTCCTTAAAAACTACCCCGATATGTCAGAGCTGCTGCAGAAAGTGCGGGCCGTTTGTGCGCACTTTCGGCGTTCTCACCCTGCTGCTGCTCGCCTGGCAGCGCTGCAGCGTAACTTCGGCCTTCCCGCTCACCGCCTCATATGTGACGTGCCCACAAGGTGGAACTCCACCTTGCACATGCTGGAAAGACTGTGCGAGCAGCAGCAGGCCATAGTGGAGTTTCAGCTGCAGCACGCACGCGTGAGTCGCTCTGCGGAACAGCACCACTTCACCACCAATAACTGGGCCTCCATGCGAGACCTGTGTGCCTTGTTGCGCTGTTTTGAGTACTCCACCAACATGGCCAGTGGCAATGACGCCGTTCTCAGCTTAACTATCCCACTTCTATGCCTCCTTGAAAAAACAATTCGGGCGATGATGGAAGAGGATGTGGCACAGGATGAGGAGGAGGAGGAGGATGAAGAGGTAACATTTCCAAGGCTTTCAGGGCAGTCATTCGCAAGGGGCTCCGAGGGTGGGTTCCTGCACACGCAAACGCCAGGGACGCAATTGTCCAGCAGGGGCACAGTTCTGGAGGATGAGGAGGATGAGGAGGAGGAGGAGCTGGAGGAGGAGATGGAACCATGTTCACAGCAGGGTGGCACCCAGGCCAGCTCATGGCCATCACTGGTGCGTGGCTGGGGGGATACAGAGGACACGGACGATACACCTCCCACAGAGGACAGCCTTTCGTTGCCTCTGGGCAGCCTGGCACACATGAGCGATTACATGCTGCAGTGTCTCCACAACGACCGCCGAGTTGCCCACATTCTAACTTGTGCTGATTACTGGGTGGCCACGCTGCTGGATCCCCGTTACAAGGACAACGTACCGTCCTTAATTCACTCACTGGAGCGCGATCGCAAGATGCGCGAGTACAAGCGCACGCTGGTAGACGCCATGCTGCTGGCATTCCCATCTGACAGCGGGGCCACAGTGGAAGCACAAGGCAGAGGAGGAGGAGGAGGAGGTCGCCAACGCAACCAGGGCACCGCCAGCACCTCAGAAGGCAGGGTTAGCATGGCCGCAATGTGGAAAAGCTTTGTCAGCACGCCACAACAAACAGCAGCACCAGCAGCTCAGATGGAACGTCTTAGCAGGAGGCAGCATTTTACCAACATGGTGGAGCAGTATGTGTGCACACGCCTACATGTAGTGAATGACGGGTCTGCCCCCTTCAACTTCTGGGTCTCCAAATTGGGCACATGGCCTGAGCTTGCCCTTTACGCCTTGGAGGTGCTGGCGTGCCCTGCAGCCAGTGTATTATCTGAACGGGTATTTAGCACGGCTGGGGGCGTTATAACAGACAAGCGCAGCCGCCTGTCCAGAGACAATGTGGACAAGCTCACGTTCATTAAAATGAACCAGGCATGGATCCCACGGGACTTTTCCGTACCTTATGCAGAATAGCAATGGATACCGACCTTACCCACCCATTGTTCCATTTTTGCTCTTTCTCACTCTTTTGGGGTGTACCCTCATTTAAAATTTTTGAAAAGAAGCAGTGTTGGCTACCTCGTCCTCCTCCTCAGGGCCAGATTAATGTAGGGGCTATTGGAGCTGCAGCTCCAGGCCCCTACCTTTTATATAGGCCCCGGGTTGGCCATATTCACTGTTACCGCTCTTCTGTCACTTGTAAACACAGAAGTCTGGCTTCTATGCTCGCTTCCCCAGGCAGCACCCTCAGAACCTCCCCACACAGCGTGAAGGCCGGACAAGGAGGGACAGTTGGCGATGCATGGATGTGTTTATGGGCTTCAGAGACAGCATCCCATGTTGAATTAGGCATGCATGGCTGCACCCTTCCTCCTCTGGGTGCATGGCAAGGCACGGCCCTTAAGGCCCTTCAAAATCCTCAGCACCAAGCCCATGATGCTGTTAATCCGGCCCTGGTCCTCCTCCACCGCCGCTTCCACCTACACCGCCCATAGGTGTGCGCAGCCTATTGCATTAAGGTGTGCACCCCAAAGTTGAAATACACATGCATGTGTTTGCCAGCAGGGAGAGTAATGTATCGGGGCCATGTACCTGTAGGCAAGGAGAAATAGAGCAGAGCAGGTCCCAGGGAGATCTTTCCCATCTCCTCACTGGCAATGCTATGTGCCCTAGGTGATTAGGGTGTGCCCAGGCACACCCAGCACACCCTGTGCGCACGCCTATGTCACCGCCACATCCACCACCACCTCAACCTCCCTCCTACTCCATATGGGCCTCGTCCTTCAGAGATGAAGAAGAACATTGTTTTATTTTTCTGTTTTTTTTTGTTGTTTTAAGTTATTTCCCTATCCACATTTGTTTGCAGAGCACTTGCCATGCTCTTAATTACGTTTTGCTGCCATTTGCAGCACTCTAGCCCTTTCCTTTGGTGTTTTAGAGCCATTTTAGTGCCTTAAAGTTCGGGTCCCCATTGACTTCAATGGGGTTCGGTGTCCGGGAAAAGTTCGGTAAAAGTCCGGGACACGGACCCGGACTTTTTTTTAAAGTTCGGCCGAACCCGTCGAACACGGACATCTAGGTGTCCGCTCAACCCTAATTACTACACCAGCGAGAAGTCCAATGCGCTATCCATTGCGCCACAGAGCCCTCCTTGTAGACTAACTTTGATGACTTACTTAGAAGACTTACTTTGGTAAGACTTACTTTGAGGGCTTTGCTTGAGGACTTTGCTTAAGGACCTTGCCTCAGAAACTACTGAAGTTGAAGCAAATCAACTCATCCGAATAATGTTTGCCACTAAATAGTAGGGATGAGCTCAAGATTTGGTCCAGATACAGTTTCAGAAAGAAAAAGCTCAGATATTAGGTAGTGGCTGGATAGGCTTCCCTGAAAGCTGAGTTTTCTGGGATTGCCTGAGGCATTCAGAGTGGGAAAAAGCCATATAGATTATGGTAGGGACTTTCATAGGATAGGCTTGGCCATGGGGAAATCTCTGGGATGAGCATGGGAGGAAGTGATGAGAAAGCAAGAGAGCAGCAGTACTTCAAAAGAGATAACAGGGGGGTTTGCTGGATATTTCCAAATAACGTTGATGATGTAGCTTGGGGCAGACTTGTGGGTGGCCATCTATAGTGTAAGTATTTGGAATTTGATTTGTTGGGGGAACGGAAGAAGGGAGGGGCTGGAAGAGAGGGGGTGGCTGACACCTCTGCTCGTAAACAGTTGGTAGGGGGATAAGTCTGGAAACAGCCTATATGATAGTCTGAAGTGGGAAGGGTCTTTTTAAAGGCAGACTAAATACTACGGATATGCAATATTCAAGGCAACAGATATAAAGGGAATGAAGTAGAAGTTTGATGATGTAATTGGTAAAGATGATGCTTACGTTGGAAATGTTAATGAGGTGAAGGCAGCAATATTTGGACAGTAAATGGTTGTGGGGCTTAAAAGAAAGGACACAGTCAAGAATTCCACCTTGCATCTGGCATAAGGGAATGGATCAATAGCATGAAGTTTAGCTAAGCAATCCCCCTCTTTGTTCCGTATTTCACAGGGTACCTCCAATTATGTTGATATGATTGGTCAACTCTGAAGAGTGACCAGAGCCATGAAGCACTATTATTAACTTATGTGGCAAATTGATTTCTCTACAGCTCTCTTATGAATGGAATCTATTACTTTATAACTACGTCACAGTGAACAAGGACTATATAAAACCGACTCTGGTGGGACTCGAACCCACAACCTTTGAATTACTACACCAGCTAGAAGTCCAATGCGCTATCCATTGCGCCACAGAGCCCTCCTTGTAGACTAACTTTGATGACTTACTTAGAAGACTTACTTTGGTAAGACTTACTTTGAGGGCTTTGCTTGAGGACTTTGCTTAAGGACCTTGCCTCAGAAACTACTGAAGTTGAAGCAAATCAACTCATCCGAATAATGTTTGCCACTAAATAGTAGGGATGAGCTCAAGATTTGGTCCAGATACAGTTTCAGAAAGAAAAAGCTCAGATATTAGGTAGTGGCTGGATAGGCTTCCCTGAAAGCTGAGTTTTCAGGGATTGCCTGAGGCATTCAGAGTGGGAAAAAGCCATATAGATTATGGTAGGGACTTTCATAGGATAGGCTTGGCCATGGGGAAATCTCTGGGATGAGCATGGGAGGAAGTGATGAGAAAGCAAGAGAGCAGCAGTACTTCAAAAGAGATAACAGGGGGGTTTGCTGGATATTTCCAAATAACGTTGATGATGTAGCTTGGGGCAGACTTGTGGGTGGCCATCTATAGTGTAAGTATTTGGAATTTGATTTGTTGGGTGAACGGAAGAAGGGAGGGGCTGGAAGAGAGGGGGTGGCTGACACCTCTGCTCGTAAACAGTTGGTAGGGGGATAAGTCTGGAAACAGCCTATATGATAGTCTGAAGTGGGAAGGGTCTTTTTAAAGGCAGACTAAATACTACGGATATGCAATATTCAAGGCAACAGATATAAAGGGAATGAAGTAGAAGTTTGATGATGTAATTGGTAAAGATGATGCTTACGTTGGAAATGTTAATGAGGTGAAGGCAGCAATATTTGGACAGTAAATGGTTGTGGGGCTTAAAAGAAAGGACACAGTCAAGAATTCCACCTTGCATCTGGCATAAGGGAATGGATCAATAGCATGAAGTTTAGCTAAGCAATCCCCCTCTTTGTTCCGTATTTCACAGGGTACCTCCAATTATGTTGATATGATTGGTCAACTCTGAAGAGTGACCAGAGCCATGAAGCACTATTATTAACTTATGTGGCAAATTGATTTCTCTACAGCTCTCTTATGAATGGAATCTATTACTTTATAACTACGTCACAGTGAACAAGGACTATATAAAACCGACTCTGGTGGGACTCGAACCCACAACCTTTGAATTACTACACCAGCTAGAAGTCCAATGCGCTATCCATTGCGCCACAGAGCCCTCCTTGTAGACTAACTTTGATGACTTACTTAGAAGACTTACTTTGGTAAGACTTACTTTGAGGGCTTTGCTTGAGGACTTTGCTTAAGGACCTTGCCTCAGAAACTACTGAAGTTGAAGCAAATCAACTCATCCGAATAATGTTTGCCACTAAATAGTAGGGATGAGCTCAAGATTTGGTCCAGATACAGTTTCAGAAAGAAAAAGCTCAGATATTAGGTAGTGGCTGGATAGGCTTCCCTGAAAGCTGAGTTTTCAGGGATTGCCTGAGGCATTCAGAGTGGGAAAAAGCCATATAGATTATGGTAGGGACTTTCATAGGATAGGCTTGGCCATGGGGAAATCTCTGGGATGAGCATGGGAGGAAGTGATGAAAAAGCAAGAGATCAGCAGTACTTCAAAAGAGATAACAGGGGGGTTTGCTGGATATTTCCAAATAACGTTGATGATGTAGCTTGGGGCAGACTTGTGGGTGGCCATCTATAGTGTAAGTATTTGGAATTTGATTTGTTGGGTGAACGGAAGAAGGGAGGGGCTGGAAGAGAGGGGGTGGCTGACACCTCTGCTCGTAAACAGTTGGTAGGGGGATAAGTCTGGAAACAGCCTATATGATAGTCTGAAGTGGGAAGGGTCTTTTTAAAGGCAGACTAAATACTACGGATATGCAATATTCAAGGCAACAGATATAAAGGGAATGAAGTAGAAGTTTGATGATGTAATTGGTAAAGATGATGCTTACGTTGGAAATGTTAATGAGGTGAAGGCAGCAATATTTGGACAGTAAATGGTTGTGGGGCTTAAAAGAAAGGACACAGTCAAGAATTCCACCTTGCATCTGGCATAAGGGAATGGAACAATAGCATGAAGTTTAGCTAAGCAATCCCCCTCTTTGTTCCGTATTTCACAGGGTACCTCCAATTATGTTGATATGATTGGTCAACTCTGAAGAGTGACCAGAGCCATGAAGCACTATTATTAACTTATGTGGCAAATTGATTTCTCTACAGCTCTCTTATGAATGGAATCTATTACTTTATAACTACGTCACAGTGAACAAGGACTATATAAAACCGACTCTGGTGGGACTCGAACCCACATCCTTTGAATTACTACACCAGCTAGAAGTCCAATGCGCTATCCATTGCGCCACAGAGACCTCCTTGTAGACTTACTTTGATGACTTACTTAGAAGACTTACTTTGGTAAGACTTACTTTGAGGGCTTTGCTTGAGGACTTTGCTTAAGGACCTTGCCTCAGAAACTACTGAAGTTGAAGCAAATCAACTTATCCGAATAATGTTTGCCACTAAATAGTAGGGATGAGCTCAAGATTTGGTCCAGATACAGTTTCAGAAAGAAAAAGCTCAGATATTAGGTAGTGGCTGGATAGGCTTCCCTGAAAGCTGAGTTTTCAGGGATTGCCTGAGGCATTCAGAGTGGGAAAAAGCCATATAGATTATGGTAGGGACTTTCATAGGATAGACTTGGCCATGGGGAAATCTCTGGGATGAGCATGGGAGGAAGTGATGAGAAAGCAAGAGAGCAGCAGTACTTCCAAAAGAGATAACAGGGGGGTTTGCTGGATATTTCCAAATAACGTTGATGATGTAGCTTGGGGCAGACTTGTGGGTGGCCATCTATAGTGTAAGTATTTGGAATTTGATTTGTTGGGTGAACGGAAGAAGGGAGGGGCTGGAAGAGAGGGGGTGGCTGACACCTCTGCTCGTAAACAGTTGGTAGGGGGATAAGTCTGGAAACAGCCTATATGATAGTCTGAAGTGGGAAGGGTCTTTTTAAAGGCAGACTAATTACTACGGATATGCAATATTCAAGGCAACAGATATAAAGGGAATGAAGTAGAAGTTTGATGATGTAATTGGTAAAGATGATGCTTACGTTGGAAATGTTAATGAGGTGAAGGCAGCAATATTTGGACAGTAAATGGTTGTGGGGCTTAAAAGAAAGGACACAGTCAAGAATTCCACCTTGCATCTGGCATAAGGGAATGGAACAATAGCATGAAGTTTAGCTAAGCAATCCCCCTCTTTGTTCCGTATTTCACAGGGTACCTCCAATTATGTTGATATGATTGGTCAACTCTGAAGAGTGACCAGAGCCATGAAGCACTATTATTAACTTATGTGGCAAATTGATTTCTCTACAGCTCTCTTATGAATGGAATCTATTACTTTATAACTACGTCACAGTGAACAAGGACTATATAAAACCGACCCTGGTGGGACTCGAACCCACAACCTTTGAATTACTACACCAGCTAGAAGTCCAATGCGCTATCCATTGCGCCACAGAGCCCTCCTTGTAGGCTAACTTTGATGACTTACTTAGAAGACTTACTTTGGTAAGACTTACTTTGAGGGCTTTGCTTGAGGACTTTGCTTAAGGACCTTGCCTCAGAAACTACTGAAGTTGAAGCAAATCAACTCATCCGAATAATGTTGGCCACTAAATAGTAGGGATGAGCTCAAGATTTGGTCCAGATACAGTTTCAGAAAGAAAAAGCTCAGATATTAGGTAGTGGCTGGATAGGCTTCCCTGAAAGCTGAGTTTTCAGGGATTGCCTGAGGCATTCAGAGTGGGAAAAAGCCATATAGATTATGGTAGGGACTTTCATAGGATAGGCTTGGCCATGGGGAAATCTCTGGGATGAGCATGGGAGGAAGTGATGAGAAAGCAAGAGAGCAGCAGTACTTCAAAAGAGATAACAGGGGGGTTTGCTGGATATTTCCAAATAACGTTGATGATGTAGCTTGGGGCAGACTTGTGGGTGGCCATCTATGGTGTAAGTATTTGGAAATTGATTTGTTGGGTGAACGGAAGAAGGGAGGGGCTGGAAGAGAGGGGGTGGCTGACACCTCTGCTCGTAAACAGTTGGTAGGGGGATAATTCTGGAAACAGCCTATATGATAGTCTGAAGAGGGAAGGGTCTTTTTAAAGGCAGACTAATTACTACGGATATGCAATATTCAAGGCAACAGATATAAAGGGAATGAAGTAGAAGTTTGATGATGTAATTGGTAAAGATGATGCTTACGTTGGAAATGTTAATGAGGTGAAGGCAGCAATATTTGGACAGTAAATGGTTGTGGGGCTTAAAAGAAAGGACACAGTCAAGAATTCCACCTTGCATCTGGCATAAGGGAATGGATCAATAGCATGAAGTTTAGCTAAGCAATCCCCCTCTTTGTTCCGTATTTCACAGGGTACCTCCAATTATGTTGATATGATTGGTCAACTCTGAAGAGTGACCAGAGCCATGAAGCACTATTATTAACTTATGTGGCAAATTGATTTCTCTACAGCTCTCTTATGAATGGAATCTATTACTTTATAACTACGTCACAGTGAACAAGGACTATATAAAACCGACCCTGGTGGGACTCGAACCCACAACCTTTGAATTACTACACCAGCTAGAAGTCCAATGCGCTATCCATTGCGCCACAGAGCCCTCCTTGTAGACTAACTTTGATGACTTACTTAGAAGACTTACTTTGGTAAGACTTACTTTGAGGGCTTTGCTTGAGGACTTTGCTTAAGGACCTTGCCTCAGAAACTACTGAAGTTGAAGCAAATCAACTCATCCGAATAATGTTTGCCACTAAATAGTAGGGATGAGCTCAAGATTTGGTCCAGATACAGTTTCAGAAAGAAAAAGCTCAGATATTAGGTAGTGGCTGGATAGGCTTCCCTGAAAGCTGAGTTTTCAGGGATTGCCTGAGGCATTCAGAGTGGGAAAAAGCCATATAGATTATGGTAGGGACTTTCATAGGATAGGCTTGGCCATGGGGAAATCTCTGGGATGAGCATGGGAGGAAGTGATGAGAAAGCAAGAGAGCAGCAGTACTTCAAAAGAGATAACAGGGGGGTTTGCTGGATATTTCCAAATAACGTTGATGATGTAGCTTGGGGCAGACTTGTGGGTGGCCATCTATAGTGTAAGTATTTGGAATTTGATTTGTTGGGTGAACGGAAGAAGGGAGGGGCTGGAAGAGAGGGGGTGGCTGACACCTCTGCTCGTAAACAGTTGGTAGGGGGATAAGTCTGGAAACAGCCTATATGATAGTCTGAAGTGGGAAGGGTCTTTTTAAAGGCAGACTAAATACTACGGATATGCAATATTCAAGGCAACAGATATAAAGGGAATGAAGTAGAAGTTTGATGATGTAATTGGTAAAGATGATGCTTACGTTGGAAATGTTAATGAGGTGAAGGCAGCAATATTTGGACAGTAAATGGTTGTGGGGCTTAAAAGAAAGGACACAGTCAAGAATTCCACCTTGCATCTGGCATAAGGGAATGGAACAATAGCATGAAGTTTAGCTAAGCAATCCCCCTCTTTGTTCCGTATTTCACAGGGTACCTCCAATTATGTTGATATGATTGGTCAACTCTGAAGAGTGACCAGAGCCATGAAGCACTATTATTAACTTATGTGGCAAATTGATTTCTCTACAGCTCTCTTATGAATGGAATCTATTACTTTATAACTACGTCACAGTGAACAAGGACTATATAAAACCGACTCTGGTGGGACTCGAACCCACAACCTTTGAATTACTACACCAGCTAGAAGTCCAATGCGCTATCCATTGCGCCACAGAGCCCTAATTGTAGACTTACTTTGATGACTTACTTAGAAGACTTACTTTGGTAAGACTTACTTTGAGGGCTTTGCTTGAGGACTTTGCTTAAGGACCTTGCCTCAGAAACTACTGAAGTTGAAGCAAATCAACTCATCCGAATAATGTTTGCCACTAAATAGTAGGGATGAGCTCAAGATTTGGTCCAGATACAGTTTCAGAAAGAAAAAGCTCAGATATTAGGTAGTGGCTGGATAGGCTTCCCTGAAAGCTGAGTTTTCAGGGATTGCCTGAGGCATTCAGAGTGGGAAAAAGCCATATAGATTATGGTAGGGACTTTCATAGGATAGGCTTGGCCATGGGGAAATCTCTGGGATGAGCATGGGAGGAAGTGATGAGAAAGCAAGAGAGCAGCAGTACTTCAAAAGAGATAACAGGGGGGTTTGCTGGATATTTCCAAATAACGTTGATGATGTAGCTTGGGGCAGACTTGTGGGTGGCCATCTATAGTGTAAGTATTTGGAATTTGATTTGTTGGGTGAACGGAAGAAGGGAGGGGCTGGAAGAGAGGGGGTGGCTGACACCTCTGCTCGTAAACAGTTGGTAGGGGGATAAGTCTGGAAACAGCCTATATGATAGTCTGAAGTGGGAAGGGTCTTTTTAAAGGCAGACTAATTACTACGGATATGCAATATTCAAGGCAACAGATATAAAGGGAATGAAGTAGAAGTTTGATGATGTAATTGGTAAAGATGATGCTTACGTTGGAAATGTTAATGAGGTGAAGGCAGCAATATTTGGACAGTAAATGGTTGTGGGGCTTAAAAGAAAGGACACAGTCAAGAATTCCACCTTGCATCTGGCATAAGGGAATGGAACAATAGCATGAAGTTTAGCTAAGCAATCCCCCTCTTTGTTCCGTATTTCACAGGGTACCTCCAATTATGTTGATATGATTGGTCAACTCTGAAGAGTGACCAGAGCCATGAAGCACTATTATTAACTTATGTGGCAAATTGATTTCTCTACAGCTCTCTTATGAATGGAATCTATTACTTTATAACTACGTCACAGTGAACAAGGACTATATAAAACCGACTCTGGTGGGACTCGAACCCACAACCTTTGAATTACTACACCAGCTAGAAGTCCAATGCGCTATCCATTGCGCCACAGAGCCCTCCTTGTAGACTAACTTTGATGACTTACTTAGAAGACTTACTTTGGTAAGACTTACTTTGAGGGCTTTGCTTGAGGACTTTGCTTAAGGACCTTGCCTCAGAAACTACTGAAGTTGAAGCAAATCAACTCATCCGAATAATGTTTGCCACTAAATAGTAGGGATGAGCTCAAGATTTGGTCCAGATACAGTTTCAGAAAGAAAAAGCTCAGATATTAGGTAGTGGCTGGATAGGCTTCCCTGAAAGCTGAGTTTTCAGGGATTGCCTGAGGCATTCAGAGTGGGAAAAAGCCATATAGATTATGGTAGGGACTTTCATAGGATAGGCTTGGCCATGGGGAAATCTCTGGGATGAGCATGGGAGGAAGTGATGAGAAAGCAAGAGAGCAGCAGTACTTCAAAAGAGATAACAGGGGGGTTTGCTGGATATTTCCAAATAACGTTGATGATGTAGCTTGGGGCAGACTTGTGGGTGGCCATCTATAGTGTAAGTATTTGGAATTTGATTTGTTGGGTGAACGGAAGAAGGGAGGGGCTGGAAGAGAGGGGGTGGCTGACACCTCTGCTCGTAAACAGTTGGTAGGGGGATAAGTCTGGAAACAGCCTATATGATAGTCTGAAGTGGGAAGGGTCTTTTTAAAGGCAGACTAAATACTACGGATATGCAATATTCAAGGCAACAGATATAAAGGGAATGAAGTAGAAGTTTGATGATGTAATTGGTAAAGATGATGCTTACGTTGGAAATGTTAATGAGGTGAAGGCAGCAATATTTGGACAGTAAATGGTTGTGGGGCTTAAAAGAAAGGACACAGTCAAGAATTCCACCTTGCATCTGGCATAAGGGAATGGAACAATAGCATGAAGTTTAGCTAAGCAATCCCCCTCTTTGTTCCGTATTTCACAGGGTACCTCCAATTATGTTGATATGATTGGTCAACTCTGAAGAGTGACCAGAGCCATGAAGCACTATTATTAACTTATGTGGCAAATTGATTTCTCTACAGCTCTCTTATGAATGGAATCTATTACTTTATAACTACGTCACAGTGAACAAGGACTATATAAAACCGACTCTGGTGGGACTCGAACCCACAACCTTTGAATTACTACACCAGCTAGAAGTCCAATGCGCTATCCATTGCGCCACAGAGACCTCCTTGTAGACTTACTTTGATGACTTACTTAGAAGACTTACTTTGGTAAGACTTACTTTGAGGGCTTTGCTTGAGGACTTTGCTTAAGGACCTTGCCTCAGAAACTACTGAAGTTGAAGCAAATCAACTCATCCGAATAATGTTTGCCACTAAATAGTAGGGATGAGCTCAAGATTTGGTCCAGATACAGTTTCAGAAAGAAAAAGCTCAGATATTAGGTAGTGGCTGGATAGGCTTCCCTGAAAGCTGAGTTTTCAGGGATTGCCTGAGGCATTCAGAGTGGGAAAAAGCCATATAGATTATGGTAGGGACTTTCATAGGATAGACTTGGCCATGGGGAAATCTCTGGGATGAGCATGGGAGGAAGTGATGAGAAAGCAAGAGAGCAGCAGTACTTCCAAAAGAGATAACAGGGGGGTTTGCTGGATATTTCCAAATAACGTTGATGATGTAGCTTGGGGCAGACTTGTGGGTGGCCATCTATAGTGTAAGTATTTGGAATTTGATTTGTTGGGTGAACGGAAGAAGGGAGGGGCTGGAAGAGAGGGGGTGGCTGACACCTCTGCTCGTAAACAGTTGGTAGGGGGATAAGTCTGGAAACAGCCTATATGATAGTCTGAAGTGGGAAGGGTCTTTTTAAAGGCAGACTAATTACTACGGATATGCAATATTCAAGGCAACAGATATAAAGGGAATGAAGTAGAAGTTTGATGATGTAATTGGTAAAGATGATGCTTACGTTGGAAATGTTAATGAGGTGAAGGCAGCAATATTTGGACAGTAAATGGTTGTGGGGCTTAAAAGAAAGGACACAGTCAAGAATTCCACCTTGCATCTGGCATAAGGGAATGGAACAATAGCATGAAGTTTAGCTAAGCAATCCCCCTCTTTGTTCCGTATTTCACAGGGTACCTCCAATTATGTTGATATGATTGGTCAACTCTGAAGAGTGACCAGAGCCATGAAGCACTATTATTAACTTATGTGGCAAATTGATTTCTCTACAGCTCTCTTATGAATGGAATCTATTACTTTATAACTACGTCACAGTGAACAAGGACTATATAAAACCGACTCTGGTGGGACTCGAACCCACAACCTTTGAATTACTACACCAGCTAGAAGTCCAATGCGCTATCCATTGCGCCACAGAGCCCTCCTTGTAGGCTAACTTTGATGACTTACTTAGAAGACTTACTTTGGTAAGACTTACTTTGAGGGCTTTGCTTGAGGACTTTGCTTAAGGACCTTGCCTCAGAAACTACTGAAGTTGAAGCAAATCAACTCATCCGAATAATGTTTGCCACTAAATAGTAGGGATGAGCTCAAGATTTGGTCCAGATACAGTTTCAGAAAGAAAAAGCTCAGATATTAGGTAGTGGCTGGATAGGCTTCCCTGAAAGCTGAGTTTTCAGGGATTGCCTGAGGCATTCAGAGTGGGAAAAAGCCATATAGATTATGGTAGGGACTTTCATAGGATAGGCTTGGCCATGGGGAAATCTCTGGGATGAGCATGGGAGGAAGTGATGAGAAAGCAAGAGAGCAGCAGTACTTCAAAAGAGATAACAGGGGGGTTTGCTGGATATTTCCAAATAACGTTGATGATGTAGCTTGGGGCAGACTTGTGGGTGGCCATCTATGGTGTAAGTATTTGGAAATTGATTTGTTGGGTGAACGGAAGAAGGGAGGGGCTGGAAGAGAGGGGGTGGCTGACACCTCTGCTCGTAAATAGTTGGTAGGGGGATAATTCTGGAAACAGCCTATATGATAGTCTGAAGAGGGAAGGGTCTTTTTAAAGGCAGACTAATTACTACGGATATGCAATATTCAAGGCAACAGATATAAAGGGAATGAAGTAGAAGTTTGATGATGTAATTGGTAAAGATGATGCTTACGTTGGAAATGTTAATGAGGTGAAGGCAGCAATATTTGGACAGTAAATGGTTGTGGGGCTTAAAAGAAAGGACACAGTCAAGAATTCCACCTTGCATCTGGCATAAGGGAATGGAACAATAGCATGAAGTTTAGCTAAGCAATCCCCCTCTTTGTTCCGTATTTCACAGGGTACCTCCAATTATGTTGATATGATTGGTCAACTCTGAAGAGTGACCAGAGCCATGAAGCACTATTATTAACTTATGTGGCAAATTGATTTCTCTAGCATGAAGTTTAGCTAAGCAATCCCCCTCTTTGTTCCGTATTTCACAGGGTACCTCCAATTATGTTGATATGATTGGTCAACTCTGAAGAGTGACCAGAGCCATGAAGCACTATTATTAACTTATGTGGCAAATTGATTTCTCTACAGCTCTCTTATGAATGGAATCTATTACTTTATAACTACGTCACAGTGAACAAGGACTATATAAAGCCGACTCTGGTGGGACTTGAACCCACAACCTTTGAATTACTACACCAGCTAGAAGTCCAATGCGCTATCCATTGCGCCACAGAGCCCTCCTTGTAGACTAACTTTGATGACTAACTTTGATGACTTACTTAGAAGACTTACTTTGGTAAGACTTACTTTGAGGGCTTTGCTTGAGGACTTTGCTTAAGGACCTTGCCTCAGAAACTACTGAAGTTGAAGCAAATCAACTCATCCGAATAATGTTTGCCACTAAATAGTAGGGATGAGCTCAAGATTTGGTCCAGATACAGTTTCAGAAAGAAAAAGCTCAGATATTAGGTAGTGGTTGGATAGGCTTCCCTGAAAGCTGAGTTTTCAGGGATTGCCTGAGGCATTCAGAGTGGGAAAAGCCATATAGATTATGGTAGGGACTTTCATAGGATAGGCTTGGCCATGGGGAAATCTCTGGGATGAGCATGGGAGGAAGTGATGAGAAAGCAAGAGAGCAGCAGTACTTCAAAAGAGATAACAGGGGGGTTTGCTGGATATTTCCAAATAACGTTGATGATGTAGCATGGGGCAGACTTGTGGGTGGCCATCTATGGTGTAAGTATTTGGAATTTGATTTGTTGGGTGAACGGAAAAAGGGAAGGGCTGGAAGAGAGGGGGTGGCTGACACCTCTGCTCGTAAACAGTTGGTAGGGGGATAATTCTGGAAACAGCCTATATGATAGTCTGAAGTGGGAAGGGTCTTTTTAAAGGCAGACTAATTACTACGGATATGCAATATTCAAGGCAACAGATATAAAGGGAATGAAGTAGAAGTTTGATGATGTAATTGGTAAAGATGATGCTTACGTTGGAAATGTTAATGAGGGGAAGGCAGCAATATTTGGACAGTAAATGGTTGTGGGGCTTAAAAGAAAGGACACAGTCAAGAATTCCACCTTGCATCTGGCATAAGGGAATGGAACAATAGCATGAAGTTTAGCTAAGCAATCCCCCTCTTTGTTCCGTATTTCACAGGGTACCTCCAATTATGTTGATATGATTGGTCAACTCTGAAGAGTGACCAGAGCCATGAAGCACTATTATTAACTTATGTGGCAAATTGATTTCTCTACAGCTCTCTTATGAATGGAATCTATTACTTTATAACTACGTCACAGTGAACAAGGACTATATAAAACCGACTCTGGTGGGACTCGAACCCGCAACCTTTGAATTACTACACCAGCTAGATGTCCAATGCGCTATCCTTTGCGCCACAGAGCCCTCCTTGTAGACTAACTTTGGTGACTTACTTAGAAGACTTACTTTGGTAAGACTTACTTTGAGGGCTTTGCTTGAGGATTTTGCTTAAGGACCTTGCCTCAGAAACTACTGAAGTTGAAGCAAATCAACTCATCCGAATAATGTTTGCCACTAAATAGTAGGGATGAGCTCAAGATTTGGTCCAGATACAGTTTCAGAAAGAAAAAGCTCAGATATTAGGTAGTGGTTGGATAGGCTTCCCTGAAAGCTGAGTTTTCAGGGATAGCCTGAGGCATTCAGAGTGGGAAAAAGCCATATAGATTATGGTAGGGACTTTCATAGGATAGGCTTGGCCATGGGGAAATCTCTGGGATGAGCATGGGAGGAAGTGATGAGAAAGCAAGAGAGCATCAGTACTTCAAAAGAGATAACAGGGGGGTTTGCTGGATATTTCCAAATAACGTTGATGATGTAGCTTGGGGCAGACTTGTGGGTGGCCATCTATGATGTAAGTATTTGGAATTTGATTTGTTGGGTGAACGGAAGAAGGGAGGGGCTGGAAGAGAGGGGGTGGCTGATACCTCTGCTCGTTAACAGTTGGTAGGGGGATAAGTCTGGAAACAGCCTATATGATAGTCTGAAGTGGGAAGGGTCTTTTTAAAGGCAGACTAATTACTACGGATATGCAATATTCAAGGCAACAGATATAAAGGGAATGAAGTAGAAGTTTGATGATGTAATTGGTAAAGATGATGCTTACGTTGGAAATGTTAATGAGGGGAAGGCAGCAATATTTGGACAGTAAATGGTTGTGGGGCTTAAAAGAAAGGACACAGTCAAGAATTCCACCTTGCATCTGGCATAAGGGAATGGAACAATAGCATGAAGTTTAGCTAAGCAATCCCCCTCTTTGTTCCGTATTTCACAGGGTACCTCCAATTATGTTGATATGATTGGTCAACTCTGAAGAGTGACCAGAGCCATGAAGCACTATTATTAACTTATGTGGCAAATTGATTTCTCTACAGCTCTCTTATGAATGGAATCTATTACTTTATAACTACGTCACAGTGAACAAGGACTATATAAAACCGACTCTGGTGGGACTCGAACCCACAACCTTAGAATTACTACACCAGCTAGAAGTCCAATGCGCTATCCATTGCGCCACAGAGCCCTCCTTGTAGACTAACTTTGATGACTTACTTAGAAGACTTACTTTGGTAAGACTTACTTTGAGGGCTTTGCTTGAGGATTTTGCTTAAGGACCTTGCCTCAGAAACTACTGAAGTTGAAGCAAATCAACTCATCCGAATAATGTTTGCCACTAAATAGTAGGGATGAGCTCAAGATTTGGTCCAGATACAGTTTCAGAAAGAAAAAGCTCAGATATTAGGTAGTGGTTGGATAGGCTTCCCTGAAAGCTGAGTTTTCAGGGATAGCCTGAGGCATTCAGAGTGGGAAAAAGCCATATAGATTATGGTAGGGACTTTCATAGGATAGGCTTGGCCATGGGGAAATCTCTGGGATGAGCATGGGAGGAAGTGATGAGAAAGCAAGAGAGCAGCAGTACTTCAAAAGAGATAACAGGGGGGTTTGCTGGATATTTCCAAATAACGTTGATGATGTAGCTTGGGGCAGACTTGTGGGTGGCCATCTATGGTGTAAGTATTTGGAATTTGATTTGTTGGGTGAACGGAAGAAGGGAGGGGCTGGAAGAGAGGGGGTGGCTGATACCTCTGCTCGTTAACAGTTGGTAGGGGGATAAGTCTGGAAACAGCCTATATGATAGTCTGAAGTGGGAAGGGTCTTTTTAAAGGCAGACTAATTACTACGGATATGCAATATTCAAGGCAACAGATATAAAGGGAATGAAGTAGAAGTTTGATGATGTAATTGGTAAAGATGATGCTTACGTTGGAAATGTTAATGAGGGGAAGGCAGCAATATTTGGACAGTAAATGGTTGTGGGGCTTAAAAGAAAGGACACAGTCAAGAATTCCACCTTGCATCTGGCATAAGGGAATGGAACAATAGCATGAAGTTTAGCTAAGCAATCCCCCTCTTTGTTCCGTATTTCACAGGGTACCTCCAATTATGTTGATATGATTGGTCAACTCTGAAGAGTGACCAGAGCCATGAAGCACTATTATTAACTTATGTGGCAAATTGATTTCTCTACAGCTCTCTTATGAATGGAATCTATTACTTTATAACTACGTCACAGTGAACAAGGACTATATAAAACCAACTCTGGTGGGACTCGAACCCACAACCTTTGAATTACTACATCAGCTAGAAGTCCAATGCGCTATCCATTGTGCCACAGAGCCCTCCTTGTAGGCTAACTTTGATGACTTACTTAGAAGACTTACTTTGGTAAGACTTACTTTGAGGGCTTTGCTTGAGGACTTTGCTTAAGGACCTTGCCTCAGAAACTACTGAAGTTGAAGCAAATCAACTCATCCGAATAATGTTTGCCACTAAATAGTAGTGATGAGCTCAAGATTTGGTCCAGATACAGTTTCAGAAAGAAAAAGCTCAGATATTAGGTAGTGGCTGGATAGGCTTCCCTGAAAGCTGAGTTTTCAGGGATTGCCTGAGGCATTCAGAGTGGGAAAAAGCCATATAGATTATGGTAGGGACTTTCATAGGATAGGCTTGGCCATGGGGAAATCTCTGGGATGAGCATGGGAGGAAGTGATGAGAAAGCAAGAGAGCAGCAGTACTTCAAAAGAGATAAAAGGGGGGTTTGCTGGATATTTCCAAATAACAATGATGATGTAGCTTGGGGCAGACTTGTGGGTGGCCATCTATGGTGTAACTATTTGGAATTTGATTTGTTGGGTGAACGGAAGAAGGGAGGGGCTGGAAGAGAGGGGGTGGCTGATACCTCTGCTCGTTAACAGTTGGTAGGGGGATAAGTCTGGAAACAGCCTATATGATAGTCTGAAGTGGGAAGGGTCTTTTTAAAGGCAGACTAATTACTACGGATATGCAATATTCAAGGCAACAGATATAAAGGGAATGAAGTAGAAGTTTGATGATGTAATTGGTAAAGATGATGCTTACGTTGGAAATGTTAATGAGGGGAAGGCAGCAATATTTGGACAGTAAATGGTTGTGGGGCTTAAAAGAAAGGACACAGTCAAGAATTCCACCTTGCATCTGGCATAAGGGAATGGAACAATAGCATGAAGTTTAGCTAAGCAATCCCCCTCTTTGTTCCGTATTTCACAGGGTACCTCCAATTATGTTGATATGATTGGTCAACTCTGAAGAGTGACCAGAGCCATGAAGCACTATTATTAACTTATGTGGCAAATTGATTTCTCTACAGCTCTCTTATGAATAGAATCTATTACTTTATAACTACGTCACAGTGAACAAGGACTATATAAAACCGACTCTGGTGGGACTCGAACCCACAACCTTTGAATTACTACACCAGCTAGAAGTCCAATGCGCTATCCATTGCGCCACAGAGCCCTCCTTGTAGGCTAACTTTGATGACTTACTTAGAAGACTTACTTTGGTAAGACTTACTTTGAGGGCTTTGCTTGAGGACTTTGCTTAAGAACCTTGCCTCAGAAACTACTGAAGTTGAAGCAAATCAACTCATCCGAATAATGTTTGCCACTAAATAGTAGGGATGAGCTCAAGATTTGGTCCAGATACAGTTTCAGAAAGAAAAAGCTCAGATATTAGGTAGTGGCTGGATAGGCTTCCCTGAAAGCTGAGTTTTCAGGGATTGCCTGAGGCATTCAGAGTGGGAAAAAGCCATATAGATTATGGTAGGGACTTTCATAGGATAGGATGTTCCGTATTTCACAGGGTACCTCCAATTATGTTGATATGATTGGTCAACTCTGAAGAGTGACCAGAGCCATGAAGCACTATTATTAACTTATGTGGCAAATTGATTTCTCTACAGCTCTCTTATGAATGGAATCTATTACTTTATAACTACGTCACAGTGAACAAGGACTATATAAAACCGACTCTGGTGGGACTCGAACCCACAACCTTAGAATTACTACACCAGCTAGAAGTCCAATGCGCTATCCATTGCGCCACAGAGCCCTCCTTGTAGACTAACTTTGATGACTTACTTAGAAGACTTACTTTGGTAAGACTTACTTTGAGGGCTTTGCTTGAGGATTTTGCTTAAGGACCTTGCCTCAGAAACTACTGAAGTTGAAGCAAATCAACTCATCCGAATAATGTTTGCCACTAAATAGTAGGGATGAGCTCAAGATTTGGTCCAGATACAGTTTCAGAAAGAAAAAGCTCAGATATTAGGTAGTGGTTGGATAGGCTTCCCTGAAAGCTGAGTTTTCAGGGATAGCCTGAGGCATTCAGAGTGGGAAAAAGCCATATAGATTATGGTAGGGACTTTCATAGGATAGGCTTGGCCATGGGGAAATCTCTGGGATGAGCATGGGAGGAAGTGATGAGAAAGCAAGAGAGCAGCAGTACTTCAAAAGAGATAACAGGGGGGTTTGCTGGATATTTCCAAATAACGTTGATGATGTAGCTTGGGGCAGACTTGTGGGTGGCCATCTATGGTGTAAGTATTTGGAATTTGATTTGTTGGGTGAACGGAAGAAGGGAGGGGCTGGAAGAGAGGGGGTGGCTGATACCTCTGCTCGTTAACAGTTGGTAGGGGGATAAGTCTGGAAACAGCCTATATGATAGTCTGAAGTGGGAAGGGTCTTTTTAAAGGCAGACTAATTACTACGGATATGCAATATTCAAGGCAACAGATATAAAGGGAATGAAGTAGAAGTTTGATGATGTAATTGGTAAAGATGATGCTTACGTTGGAAATGTTAATGAGGGGAAGGCAGCAATATTTGGACAGTAAATGGTTGTGGGGCTTAAAAGAAAGGACACAGTCAAGAATTCCACCTTGCATCTGGCATAAGGGAATGGAACAATAGCATGAAGTTTAGCTAAGCAATCCCCCTCTTTGTTCCGTATTTCACAGGGTACCTCCAATTATGTTGATATGATTGGTCAACTCTGAAGAGTGACCAGAGCCATGAAGCACTATTATTAACTTATGTGGCAAATTGATTTCTCTACAGCTCTCTTATGAATGGAATCTATTACTTTATAACTACGTCACAGTGAACAAGGACTATATAAAACCAACTCTGGTGGGACTCGAACCCACAACCTTTGAATTACTACATCAGCTAGAAGTCCAATGCGCTATCCATTGTGCCACAGAGCCCTCCTTGTAGGCTAACTTTGATGACTTACTTAGAAGACTTACTTTGGTAAGACTTACTTTGAGGGCTTTGCTTGAGGACTTTGCTTAAGGACCTTGCCTCAGAAACTACTGAAGTTGAAGCAAATCAACTCATCCGAATAATGTTTGCCACTAAATAGTAGTGATGAGCTCAAGATTTGGTCCAGATACAGTTTCAGAAAGAAAAAGCTCAGATATTAGGTAGTGGCTGGATAGGCTTCCCTGAAAGCTGAGTTTTCAGGGATTGCCTGAGGCATTCAGAGTGGGAAAAAGCCATATAGATTATGGTAGGGACTTTCATAGGATAGGCTTGGCCATGGGGAAATCTCTGGGATGAGCATGGGAGGAAGTGATGAGAAAGCAAGAGAGCAGCAGTACTTCAAAAGAGATAAAAGGGGGGTTTGCTGGATATTTCCAAATAACAATGATGATGTAGCTTGGGGCAGACTTGTGGGTGGCCATCTATGGTGTAACTATTTGGAATTTGATTTGTTGGGTGAACGGAAGAAGGGAGGGGCTGGAAGAGAGGGGGTGGCTGATACCTCTGCTCGTTAACAGTTGGTAGGGGGATAAGTCTGGAAACAGCCTATATGATAGTCTGAAGTGGGAAGGGTCTTTTTAAAGGCAGACTAATTACTACGGATATGCAATATTCAAGGCAACAGATATAAAGGGAATGAAGTAGAAGTTTGATGATGTAATTGGTAAAGATGATGCTTACGTTGGAAATGTTAATGAGGGGAAGGCAGCAATATTTGGACAGTAAATGGTTGTGGGGCTTAAAAGAAAGGACACAGTCAAGAATTCCACCTTGCATCTGGCATAAGGGAATGGAACAATAGCATGAAGTTTAGCTAAGCAATCCCCCTCTTTGTTCCGTATTTCACAGGGTACCTCCAATTATGTTGATATGATTGGTCAACTCTGAAGAGTGACCAGAGCCATGAAGCACTATTATTAACTTATGTGGCAAATTGATTTCTCTACAGCTCTCTTATGAATAGAATCTATTACTTTATAACTACGTCACAGTGAACAAGGACTATATAAAACCGACTCTGGTGGGACTCGAACCCACAACCTTTGAATTACTACACCAGCTAGAAGTCCAATGCGCTATCCATTGCGCCACAGAGCCCTCCTTGTAGGCTAACTTTGATGACTTACTTAGAAGACTTACTTTGGTAAGACTTACTTTGAGGGCTTTGCTTGAGGACTTTGCTTAAGAACCTTGCCTCAGAAACTACTGAAGTTGAAGCAAATCAACTCATCCGAATAATGTTTGCCACTAAATAGTAGGGATGAGCTCAAGATTTGGTCCAGATACAGTTTCAGAAAGAAAAAGCTCAGATATTAGGTAGTGGCTGGATAGGCTTCCCTGAAAGCTGAGTTTTCAGGGATTGCCTGAGGCATTCAGAGTGGGAAAAAGCCATATAGATTATGGTAGGGACTTTCATAGGATAGGATGTTCCGTATTTCACAGGGTACCTCCAATTATGTTGATATGATTGGTCAACTCTGAAGAGTGACCAGAGCCATGAAGCACTATTATTAACTTATGTGGCAAATTGATTTCTCTACAGCTCTCTTATGAATGGAATCTATTACTTTATAACTACGTCACAGTGAACAAGGACTATATAAAACCAACTCTAGTGGGACTCGAACCCACAACCTTTGAATTACTACACCAGCTAGAAGTCCTCAACCTTTGAATTACTACACCAGCTAGAAGTCCAATGCGCTAACCATTGCGCCACAGACCCCTCCTTGTAGACTACCTTTGATGACTTACTTAGAAGACTTACTTTGGTAAGACTTACTTTGAGGGCTTTGCTTGAGGATTTTGCTTAAGGACCTTGCCTCAGAAACTACTGAAGTTGAAGCAAATCAACTCATCCGAATAATGTTTGCCACTAAATAGTAGGGATGAGCTCAAGATTTGGTCCAGATACAGTTTCAGAAAGAAAAAGCTCAGATATTAGGTAGTGGCTGGATAGGCTTCCCTGAAAGCTGAGTTTTCAGGGATTGCCTGAGGCATTCAGAGTGGGAAAAAGCCATATAGATTATGGTAGGGACTTTCATAGGATAGGCTTGGCCATGGGGAAATCTCTGGGATGAGCATGGGAGGAAGTGATGAGAAAGCAAGAGAGCAGCAGTACTTCAAAAGAGATAACAAGGGGGTTTGCTGGATATTTCCAAATAACGTTGATGATGTAGCTTGGGGCAGACTTGTGGGTGGCCATCTATGGTGTAAGTATTTGGAATTTGATTTGTTGGGTGAACAGAAAAAGGGAGGGGCTGGAAGAGAGGGGGTGGCTGACACCTCTGCTCGTAAACAGTTATTAGGGGGATAATTCTGGAAACAGCCTATATGATAGTCTGAAGTGGGAAGGGTCTTTTTAAAGGCAGACTAATTACTACGGATATGCAATATTCAAGGCAACAGATATAAAGGGAATGAAGTAGAAGTTTGATGATGTAATTGGTAAAGATGATGCTTACGTTGGAAATGTTAATGAGGTGAAGGCAGCAATATTTGGACAGTAAATGGTTGTGGGGCTTAAAAGAAAGGACACAGTCAAGAATTCCACCTTGCATCTGGCATAAGGGAATGGAACAATAGCATGAAGTTTAGCTAAGCAATCCCCCTCTTTGTTCCGTATTTCACAGGGTACCTCCAATTATGTTCCGTATTTCACAGGGTACCTCCAATTATGTTGATATGATTGGTCAACTCTGAAGAGTGACCAAAGCCATGAAGCACTATTATTAACTTATGTGGCAAATTGATTTCTCTATAGCTCTCTTATGAATGGAGTCTATTACTTTATAACTACGTCACAGTGAACAAGGACTATATAAAACCAACTCTGGTGGGACTCGAACCCACAACCTTTGAATTACTACACCAGCTAGAAGTCCAATGCGCTATCCATTGCGCCACAGAGCCCTCCTTGTAGACTAGCTTTGATGACTAACTTTGATGACTTACTTAGAAGACTTACTTTGGTAAGACTTACTTTGAGGGCTTTGCTTGAGGACTTTGCTTAAGGACCTTGCCTCAGAAACTACTGAAGTTGAAGCAAATCAACTCATCCGAATAATGTTTGCCACTAAATAGTAGGGATGAGCTCAAGATTTGGTCCAGATACAGTTTCAGAAAGAAAAAGCTCAGATATTAGGTAGTGGCTGGATAGGCTTCCCTGAAAGCTGAGTTTTCAGGGATTGCCTGAGGCATTCAGAGTGGGAAAAAGCCATATAGATTATGGTAGGGACTTTCATAGGATAGGCTTGGCCATGGGGAAATCTCTGGGATGAGCATGGGAGGAAGTTATGAGAAAGCAAGAGAGCAGCAGTACTTCAAAAGAGATAACAGGGGGGTTTGCTGGATATTTCCAAATAACGTTGATGATGTAGCTTGGGGCAGACTTGTGGGTGGCCATCTATGGTGTAAGTATTTGGAATTTGATTTGTTGGGTGAACGGAAGCAGGGAGGGGCTGGAAGAGAGGGGGTGGCTGACACCTCTGCTCGTAAACAGTTGGTAGGGGGATAAGTCTGAAAACAGCTTATATGATAGTCTGAAGTGGGAAGGGTCTTTTTAAAGGCAGACTAATTACTACGGATATGCAATATTCAAGGCAACAGATATAAAGGGAATGAAGTAGAAGTTTGATGATGTAATTGGTAAAGATGATGCTTACGTTGGAAATGTTAATGAGGTGAAGGCAGCAATATTTGGACAGTAAATGGTTGTGGGGCTTAAAAGAAAGGACACAGTCAAGAATTCCACCTTGCATCTGGCATAAGGGAATGGAATAGCATGAAGTTTAGCTAAGCAATCCCCCTCTATGTTCTGTATTTCACAGGGTACCTCCAATTATGTTGATATGATTGGTCAACTCTGAAGAGTGACCAGAGCCATGAAGCACTATTATTAACTTATGTGGCAAATTGATTTCTCTACAGCTCTCTTATGAATGGAATCTATTACTTTATAACTACGTCACAGTGAACAAGGACTATATAAAACCAACTCTGGTGGGACTCGAACCCACAACCTTTGAATTACTACACCTGCTAGAAGTCCAATGTGCTATCCATTGCGCCACAGAGCACTCCTTGTAGACTAACTTTGATGACTTACTTAGAAGACTTACTTTGGTAAGACTTACTTTGAGGGCTTTGCTTGAGGACTTTGCTTAACCACTTGCCTACAGTGCACTTTCACCCCCTTCCTGCCCAGACCGATTTTCAGCTTTCAGCGCTCTCACATTTTGACTGAGAATTACTCAGTCATGCAACACTGTACCCATACAAAAATTGTGTCCTTTTTTTCACACAAATAGAGCTTTCTTTTAATGGTATTTGATCAATACTGGGTTTTTTATTTTTTGTGCTATAAATAAAAAAAGACTGAAAATATTGTGAAAAAACGCATTTTTCTTTGTTTCTGTCATAAAATTTTGCAAATTAGTAATTTTTCTTCACAAATTTTGACCAAAATTTATACTGCTACTTATCTTTGGTAAAAATAACCCAAGTAAGTGTATATTATTTGGTCTTTGTGAAAGTTATAGAGTCCACAAGCTATGGTGCGAATCATTGAAAATTGATCACACTTGATCACACCTGATGTACTGAAGGCCTATCTCATTTCTTGAGACACTAAAAAGTCAGGAAAGTACAAATACCCCCCAAATGACCCCTTTTTGGAAAGTAGACATTCCAAGGTATTTAATAAGGGGCATGGTGAGTTTTTTGAAGTTGTAATTTTTTCCCACAATGCTTTGCAAAATGAAGATTTTTATTTTTTTTTATTTTTTTTTACAAATTGCCGTATTAACAGGTTATTTCTCTCACACAGCACATGTATACTTGCAACTACACCCCAAAACACATTCTACTACTCCTCCTGAGTATGGCGATACCACATGTGTGAGACTTTTTCACAGCCTGGCCACATACAGAGGCCTAACATCCAAGTAGCCCCGTCCGGCATTCTAGGAGCACAAATTACACATATAATTTCCTGACAACCTATCGCACTTTTGAAGGCCCTGGAGCACCAGGACAATGGAAACCCCCATAAAATGACCCCATTTTAGAAAGCAAACAGCCCAACATATCATTTTTGAGGCATAATGAGTCTTTTGAATATGTCATTTTTTTCCACAAGTTTTTGGAAAATGTGGAAAGAAAATGAAAACACATTTTTTTTACACAAAGCTGTCCATTTATGCAATATTTCTAACACATAGCATGTACATAGCAAAAATTGCACCCCAAAATACATTCTGCTATTCCTCCTGAGTATGGCGATACCACATGTGTAACACTTTTTCACAGCCTGGCCACATACATAGGCCTAACATCCAAGTAGCGCTTTACACAAAGTTGTCCATTTATCCACTTTAAGACTGGGCCTATTTTTGACACTTGGTGTTTACAAGCTAAAATCATTTTTTTTTGCTAGAAAACTACTTGGAACCCCCAAACATTATATATATTTTTTTAGCAGAGACCCTAGAGAATAAAATGGAGATCGTTGCAATATTTTTTATCACACCATATTTGCGCAGCAGTCTTCCAAATTAGGTTTTTTTGAAAAAAAATTCACTTTTTTGAACTAAAACATAAGAAAACAGTAAATTTAGCACAATTTTTTTCCATAATGTGAAAGATAATGTTACGCCGAGTAATTAGATACCCAACATGTCATGCTTCAAAATTGCGCATGCTCACAGAATGGCGCCAAACATTGGTACTTAAAAATCCCCATAGGCAACATTTTAAAAATTTCTGCAGGTTACTAGCTTAGAGTTACAGAGGAGGTCTAGGGCTCAAATTATTTCTCTCGCTCTAACGATCGCGGCGATACCTCACATGTATGGTTTGAACACCGTTTACATATGTGGGCGGGACTTGCGTATGCGTTTGCTTCTGCGCGCGAGCTAACGGGGACAGGGCACTTTAATTTTTATTTTTTTTTTTTTCCTATTTATTTTATTTATTATTTTTTTATTTTTACACAGTTTAAAAAAAAAATGTTTTGATCATTTTTATTCCTATTACAAGGAATGTAAATATCCCTTGTAATAGAAATAGGCATGACAGGTCCTCTTTATTGTGAGATCTGGGGTCAAAAAGACCTCACACCTCACAACTACACTAAAAAAGCAAAAAAAAAAAAAAAATTGTTGAAAGAGGAAAAAAAAAAAAGCGGCCCTTTAAACCGGTTGCTAGGCAACGTCTTTTGACGTAGCTCCGGTCCTCCAAGACCATAGAGTTGAGTGAGGGCCATCTTGCCCTCACTCGACTTCCTGTCTCTGAGGATCCGGGACCGGATAGTTTTCCCCGCTGCCGGCGGGTCCGGTAAGCTGGGAAAACGTCTGGGACGCGGCAGGAGGGGGGGGGGGGGCACCTCTTCCCCTGCACCGTAAGGGTAATTCCGCGGCGAATCCGCCACTGGGACCACCCTTATCTGAAAGCCGACCGCCCGCCGTTTCAAAAAATACCGGGGTTATGGGGGCTATCTGCTGCCATAACCCCAGTATTTAGCTTTTAATGGCCGACGCATATAGTCGTTAGGCGGTCAGTAAGTGATTGTATGTATATGGCAAACAGGTGACGATGACTGATGGGGTGACAGGTGACGATGACTGATGGGGTGACAGGTGACAATGACTGATGGGGTGACAGGTGACGATGACTGATGGGGTGACAGGTGACGATGATTGATGAGGTGACAAGTGACGATGATTGATGGGGTGACAGATGACAATCACTGACGGGGTGACATGTGACGATGATTGATGGGGTGACAAGTGATGATCACTGATGGGGTGTCAAGTGACGATGATTGATAGGGTGACAGGTGACGATGACTGATGGGGTGACAGGTGACGATGACTGATGGGGTGACAGGTGACGGTGATTGATGGGGTGACAGGTGACGGGCGATGGTCACTGATGGGTGACAGGTGACGGTGCACGGCGGTACTGATGGCAGTCTCTGGTGACCGGTGAATTTTAGGCTACGTTCACATGTGAGCGTAGCGATCGCGGGCAGAATCACTGCGATTCTGCCCGTGATCCAGAAATCATTGCAAATTGCGGGACGCCTGTGCGTTGCCCGTGATTTGCAATAGCCCCCCAAACGCTGTGCGATGTTGCAGCGATTTCCGCCTGCCGAATCGAGGTAACCTCACGCAAACAACGCATGACGCCCCAAAGAAACTCTTGTACCTTTTTTGGGCGTCATGCGATGTTTGCGCGATGTTACCGCGATTCGGCAGGCGGAAATGGCGGCAACATCGCACAGCGTTTGGGGTGCTATTGCAAATCACGGGCAACGCACAGGCGCCCCGCGATTTGCAATGATTTCCGGATCGCGGGCAGAATCGCGGTTATTCTGCCTGCGATCGCTACGCTCACATGTGAACGTTATGGGTGTCAATTTCTGGGCACTGATGAGGTGACTGTTGGGTGACAGGTGACATTGGGGGGGGCTGAGGACTGTGTGGGGACATTTATTTGTGTGCTTTTTACTTTTTACAGGGGTACAGAGCAGTAACTCAATGTTTCTAGCTCTTCTCCCCTCACACTGGAAACTGTATGAGGGGAGAAGAGCTAGTAACACTGAGTTACTGCTCTTTGTTTACATTTTGTGATCGGCTGTGAATGGATTCACAGCCGATCACATAGTAAACAGTCACTGTCAGTGACTGTTTACTACCGCCGGTGACAGCTGTGTTCCTACGGAACACAGTGCCACCGACATGACCGCGCTGCGCACTCCCGATCGCGCATGCGCGGTCATCTCCCGGGCGCCTCCATTGTGATCGGCTGTGTCATTGGAACACAGCCGATCACGTGGGAAACAGCCATGCCTATTGGCTGTTTCCCCCCTGCCGGTGATCGGCTGTGTCCCGGGGACACGCCGACACCGGCAGTGCACGGCGGCGCGCCCGCGATCGCGCGCCTGCCCTGCTTGAATGGGCGGACGTCATATGACGGCCGCCCAGGATAATAGCCGCACCGTCCTGCCGTCATATGACGGCGGGCGGGCGGTAAGTGGTTAAGGACCTTGCCTCAGAAACTACTGAAGTTGAAGCAAATCACCTCATCCGAATAATGTTTGCCACTAAATAGCAGGGATGAGCTCAAGATTTGGTCCAGATACAGTTTCAGAAAGAAAAAGCTCAGATATTAGGTAGTGGCTGGATAGGCTTTACTGAAAGCTGAGTTTTCAGGGATTGCCTGAGGCATTCAGAGTGGGAAAAAGCCATATAGATTATGGTAGGGACTTTCATAGGATAGGATGTTCCGTATTTCACAGGGTACCTCCAATTATGTTGATATGATTGGTCAACTCTGAAGAGTGACCAGAGCCATGAAGCACTATTATTAACTTATGTGGCAAATTGATCTCTCTACGGCTCTCTTATGAATGGATTCTATTACTTTATAACTACGTCACAGTGAACAAGGACTATATTAAACCGACTCTGGTGGGACTCGAACCCACAACCTTTGAATTACCACACCAGCTAGAAGTCCAATGCGCTATCCATTGCGCCACAGAGCCCTCCTTGTAGGATAACTTTGATGACTTACTTAGAAGACTTACTTTGGTAAGACTTACTTTGAGGGCTTTGCTTGAGGACTTTGCTTAAGGACCTTGCCTCAGAAACTACTGAAGTTGAAGCAAATCAACTCATCCGAATAATGTTTGCCACTAAATAGTAGGGATGAGCTCAAGATTTGGTCCAGATACAGTTTCAGAAAGAAAAAGCTCAGATATTAGGTAGTGGCTGGATAGGCTTCCCTGAAAGCTGAGTTTTCAGGGATTGCCTGAGGCATTCAGAGTGGGAAAAAGCCATATAGATTATGGTAGGGACTTTCATAGGATAGGCTTGGCCATGGGGAAATCTCTGGGATGAGCATGGGAGGAAGTGATGAGAAAGCAAGAGAGCAGCAGTACTTCAAAAGAGATAACAGGGGGGTTTGCTGGATATTTCCAAATAACGTTGATGATGTAGCTTGGGGCAGACTTGTGGGTGGCCATCTATGGTGTAAGTATTTGGAATTTGATTTGTTGGGTGAACGGAAGAAGGGAGGGGCTGGAAGAGAGGGGGTGGCTGACACCTCTGCTCGTAAACAGTTGGTAGGGGGATAAGTCTGGAAACAGCCTATATGATAGTCTGAAGTGGGAAGGGTCTTTTTAAAGGCAGGCTAATTACTACGGATTTGCAATATTCAAGGCAACAGATATAAAGGGAATGAAGTAGAAGTTTGATGATGTAATTGGTAAAAATGATGCTTACGTTGGAAATGTTAATGAGGTGAAGGCAGCAATATTTGGACAGTAAATGGTTGTGGGGCTTAAAAGAAAGGACACAGTCAAGAATTCCACCTTGCATCTGGCATAAGGGAATGGAACAATAGCATGAAGTTCAGCTAAGCAATCCCCCTCTATGTTCCGTATTTCACAGGGTACCTCCAATTATGTTGATATGATTGGTCAACTCTGAAGAGTGACCAGAGCCACGAAGCACTATTATTAACTTATGTGGCAAATTGATTTCTCTACAGCTCTCTTATGAAAGGAATCTATTACTTTATAACTACGTCACAGTGAACAAGGACTATATAAAACCGACTCTCGTGGGACTCGAACCCACAACCTTTGAATTACTACACGAGCTAGAAGTCCAATGCGCTATCCATTGCGCCACAGAGCCCTCCTTGTAGACTAAATTTGATGACTTACTTAGAAGACTTACTTTGGTAAGACTTACTTTGAGGGCTTTGCTTGAGGACTTTGCTTAAGGACCTTGCCTCAGAAACTACTGAAGTTGAAGCAAATCAACTCATCCGAATAATGTTTGCCACTAAATAGTAGGGATGAGCTCAAGATTTGGTCCAGATATAGTTTCAGAAAGAAAAAGCTCAGATATTAGGTAGTGGCTGGATAGGCTTCCCTGAAAGCTGAGTTTTCAGGGATTGCCTGAGGCATTCAGAGTGGGAAAAAGCCATATAGATTGTGGTAGGGACTTTCATAGGATAGACTTGGCCATGGGGAAATCTCTGGGATGAGCATGGGAGGAAGTGATGAGAAAGCAAGAGAGCAGCAGTATTTCAAAAGAGATAACAGGGGTGTTTGCTGGATATTTCCAAATAACGTTGATGATGTAGCTTGGGGCAGACTTGTGGGTGGCCATCTATGGTGTAAGTATTTGGAATTTGATTTGTTGGGTGAACGGAAAAAGGGAGGGGCTGGAAGAGAGGGGGTGGCTGACACCTCTGCTCGTAAACAGTTGGTAGGGGGATAATTCTGGAAACAGCCTATATGATAGTCTGAAGTGGGAAGGGTCTTTTTAAAGGCAGACTAATTACTACGGATATGCAATATTCAAGGCAACAGATATAAAGGGAATGAAGTAGAAGTTTGATGATGTAATTGGTAAAGATGATGCTTACGTTGGAAATGTTAATGAGGGGAAGGCAGCAATATTTGGACAGTAAATGGTTGTGGGGCTTAAAAGAAAGGACACAGTCAAGAATTCCACCTTGCATCTGGCATAAGGGAATGGAACAATAGCATGAAGTTTAGCTAAGCAATCCCCCTCTTTGTTCCGTATTTCACAGGGTACCTCCAATTATGTTGATTTGATTGGTCAACTCTGAAGAGTGACCAGAGCCATGAAGCACTATTATTAAATTATGTGGCAAATTGATTTCTCTACAGCTCTCTTATGAATGGAATCTATTACTTTATAACTACGTCACAGTGAACAAGGACTATATAAAACCAACTCTGGTGGGACTCGACCCCACAACCTTTGAATTACTACACCAGCTAGAAGTCCAATGCGCTATCCATTGCGCCACAGAGCCCTCCTTGTAGGCTAATTTTGATGACTTACTTAGAAGACTTACTTTGGTAAGACTTACTTTGAGGGCTTTGTTTGAGGACTTTGCTTAAGGACCTTGCCTCAGAAACTACTGAAGTTGAAGCAAATCAACTCATCCGAATAATGTTTGCCACTAAATAGTAGGGATGAGCTCAAGATTTGGTCCAGATACAGTTTCAGAAAGAAAAAGCTCAGATATTAGGTAGTGGCTGGATAGGCTTCCCTGAAAGCTGAGTTTTCAGGGATTGCCTGAGGCATTCAGAGTGGGAAAAAGCCATATAGATTATGGTAGGGACTTTCATAGGATAGGCTTGGCCATGGGGAAATCTCTGGGATGAGCATGGGAGGAAGTGATGAGAAAGCAAGAGAGCAGCAGTACTTCAAAAGAGATAACAGGGGGGTTTGCTGGATATTTCCAAATAACAATGATGATGTAGCTTGGGGCAGACTTGTGGGTGGCCATCTATGGTGTAAGTATTTGGAATTTGATTTGTTGGGTGAACGGAAAAAGGGAGGGGCTGGAAGAGAGGGGGTGGCTGACACCTCTGCTCGTAAACAGTTGGTAGGGGGATAATTCTGGAAACAGCCTATATGATAGTCTGAAGTGGGAAGGGTCTTTTTAAAGGCAGACTAATTACTACGGATATGCAATATTCAAGGCAACAGATATAAAGGGAATGAAGTAGAAGTTTGATGATGTAATTGGTAAAGATGATGCTTACGTTGGAAATGTTAATGAGGTGAAGGCAGCAATATTTGGACAGTAAATGGTTGTGGGGCTTAAAAGAAAGGACACAGTCAAGAATTCCACCTTGCATCTGGCATAAGGGAATGGAACAATAGCATGAAGTTTAGCTAAGCAATCCCCCTCTATGTTCCGTATTTCACAGGGTACCTCCAATTATGTTGATTTGATTGGTCAACTCTGAAGAGTGACCAGAGCCATGAAGCACTATTATTAAATTATGTGGCAAATTGATTTCTCTACAGCTCTCTTATGAATGGAATCTATTACTTTATAACTACGTCACAGTGAACAAGGACTATATAAAACCAACTCTGGTGGGACTCGACCCCACAACCTTTGAATTACTACACCAGCTAGAAGTCCAATGCGCTATCCATTGCGCCACAGAGCCCTCCTTGTAGGCTAATTTTGATGACTTACTTAGAAGACTTACTTTGGTAAGACTTACTTTGAGGGCTTTGCTTGAGAACTTTGCTTAAGGACCTTGCCTCAGAAACTACTGAAGTTGAAGCAAATCAACTCATCCGAATAATGTTTGCCACTAAATAGTAGGGATGAGCTCAAGATTTGGTCCAGATACAGTTTCAGAAAGAAAAAGCTCAGATATTAGGTAGTGGCTGGATAGGCTTCCCTGAAAGCTGAGTTTTCAGGGATTGCCTGAGGCATTCAGAGTGGGAAAAAGCCATATAGATTATGGTAGGGACTTTCATAGGATAGGATGTTCCGTATTTCACAGGGTACCTCCAATTATGTTGATATGATTGGTCAACTCTGAAGAGTGACCAGAGCCATGAAGCACTATTATTAACTTATGTGGCAAATTGATTTCTCTACAGCTCTCTTATGAATGGAATCTATTACTTTATAACTACGTCACAGTGAACAAGGACTATATAAAACCAACTCTAGTGGGACTCGAACCCACAACCTTTGAATTACTACACCAGCTAGAAGTCCTCAACCTTTGAATTACTACACCAGCTAGGCCATCTATGGTGTAAGTATTTGGAATTTGATTTGTTGGGTGAACAGAAAAAGAGAGGGGCTGGAAGAGAGGGGGTGGCTGACACCTCTGCTCGTAAACAGTTGGTAGGGGGATAATTCTGGAAACAGCCTATATGATAGTCTGAAGTGGGAAGGGTCTTTTTAAAGGCAGACTAATTACTACGGATATGCAATATTCAAGGCAACAGATATAAAGGGAATGAAGTAGAAGTTTGATGATGTAATTGGTAAAGATGATGCTTACGTTGGAAATGTTAATGAGGTGAAGGCAGCAATATTTGGACAGTAAATGGTTGTGGGGCTTAAAAGAAAGGACACAGTCAAGAATTCCACCTTGCATCTGGCATAAGGGAATGGAACAATAGCATGAAGTTTAGCTAAGCAATCCCCCTCTTTGTTCCGTATTTCACAGGGTACCTCCAATTATGTTCCGTATTTCACAGGGTACCTCCAATTATGTTGATATGATTGGTCAACTCTGAAGAGTGACCAGAGCCATGAAGCACTATTATTAACTTATGTGGCAAATTGATTTCTCTACAGCTCTCTTATGAATGGAGTCTATTACTTTATAACTACGTCACAGTGAACAAGGACTATATAAAACCGACTCTGGTGGGACTCGAACCCACAACCTTTGAATTACTACACCAGCTAGAAGTCCAATGCGCTATCCATTGCGCCACAGAGCCCTCCTTGTAGACTAACTTTGATGACTTACTTAGAAGACTTACTTTGGTAAGACTTACTTTGAGGGCTTTGCTTGAGGACTTTGCTTAAGGACCTTGCCTCAGAAACTACTGAAGGTGAAGCAAATCAACTCATCCGAATAATGTTTGCCACTAAATAGTAGGGATGAGCTCAAGATTTGGTCCAGATACAGTTTCAGAAAGAAAAAGCTCAGATATTAGGTAGTGGCTGGATAGGCTTCCCTGAAAGCTGAGTTTTCAGGGATTGCCTGAGGCATTCAGAGTGGGAAAAAGCCATATAGATTATGGTAGGGACTTTCATAGGATAGGCTTGGCCATGGGGAAATCTCTGGGATGAGCATGGGAGGAAGTGATGAGAAAGCAAGAGAGCAGCAGTACTTCAAAAGAGATAACAGGGGGGTTTGCTGGATATTTCCAAATAACAATGATGATGTAGCTTGGGGCAGACTTGTGGGTGGCCATCTATGGTGTAAGTATTTGGAATTTGATTTGTTGGGTGAACGGAAGAAGGGAGGGGCTGGAAGAGAGGGGGTGGCTGATACCTCTGCTCGTTAACAGTTGGTAGGGGGATAAGTCTGGAAACAGCCTATATGATAGTCTGAAGTGGGAAGGGTCTTTTTAAAGGCAGACTAATTACTACGGATATGCAATATTCAAGGCAACAGATATAAAGGGAATGAAGTAGAAGTTTGATGATGTAATTGGTAAAGATGATGCTTACGTTGGAAATGTTAATGAGGGGAAGGCAGCAATATTTGGACAGTAAATGGTTGTGGGGCTTAAAAGAAAGGACACAGTCAAGAATTCCACCTTGCATCTGGCATAAGGGAATGGAACAATAGCATGAAGTTTAGCTAAGCAATCCCCCTCTTTTTTCCGTATTTCACAGGGTACCTCCAATTATGTTGATATGATTGGTCAACTCTGAAGAGTGACCAGAGCCATGAAGCACTATTATTAACTTATGTGGCAAATTGATTTCTCTACAGCTCTCTTATGAATGGAGTCTATTACTTTATAACTACGTCACAGTGAACAAGGACTATATAAAACCGACTCTGGTGGGACTCGAACCCACAACCTTTGAATTACTACACCAGCTAGAAGTCCAATGCGCTATCCATTGCGCCACAGAGCCCTCCTTGTAGACTAACTTTGATGACTTACTTAGAAGACTTACTTTGGTAAGACTTACTTTGAGGGCTTTGCTTGAGGACTTTGCCTAAGGACCTTGCCTCAGAAACTACTGAAGTTGAAGCAAATCAACTCATCCGAATAATGTTTGCCACTAAATAGTAGGGATGAGCTCAAGATTTGGTCCAGATACAGTTTCAGAAAGAAAAAGCTCAGATATTAGGTAGTGGCTGGATAGGCTTCCCTGAAAGCTGAGTTTTCAGGGATTGCCTGAGGCATTCAGAGTGGGAAAAAGCCATATAGATTATGGTAGGGACTTTCATAGGATAGGCTTGGCCATGGGGAAATCTCTGGGATGAGCATGGGAGGAAGTGATGAGAAAGCAAGAGAGCAGCAGTACTTCAAAAGAGATAACAGGGGGGTTTGCTGGATATTTCCAAATAACGTTGATGATGTAGCTTGGGGCAGACTTGTGGGTGGCCATCTATGGTGTAAGTATTTGAAATTTGATTTGTTGGGTGAACGGAAGAAGGGAGGGGCTGGAAGAGAGGGGGTGGCTGATACCTCTGCTCGTTAACAGTTGGTAGGGGGATAAGTCTGGAAACAGCCTATATGATAGTCTGAAGTGGGAAGGGTCTTTTTAAAGGCAGACTAATTACTACGGATATGCAATATTCAAGGCAACAGATATAAAGGGAATGAAGTAGAAGTTTGATGATGTCATTGGTAAAGATGATGCTTACGTTGGAAATGTTAATGAGGGGAAGGCAGCAATATTTGGACAGTAAATGGTTGTGGGGCTTAAAAGAAAGGACACAGTCAAGAATTCCACCTTGCATCTGGCATAAGGGAATGGAACAATAGCATGAAGTTTAGCTAAGCAATCCCCCTCTTTGTTCCGTATTTCACAGGGTACCTCCAATTATGTTGATATGATTGGTCAACTCTGAAGAGTGACCAGAGCCATGAAGCACTATTATTAACTTATGTGGCAAATTGATTTCTCTACAGCTCTCTTATGAATGGAATCTATTACTTTATAACTACGTCACAGTGAACAAGGACTATATAAAACCAACTCTAGTGGGACTCGAACCCACAACCTTTGAATTACTACACCAGCTAGAAGTCCTCAACCTTTGAATTACTACACCAGCTAGAAGTCCAATGCGCTAACCAGTGCGCCACAGACCCCTCCTTGTAGACTATATTTGATGACTTACTTAGAAGAGTTACTTTGGTAAGACTTACTTTGAGGGCTTTGCTTGAGGATTTTGCTTAAGGACCTTGCCTCAGAAACTACTGAAGTTGAAGCAAATCAACTCATCCGAATAATGTTTGCCACTAAATAGTAGGGATGAGCTCAAGATTTGGTCCAGATACAGTTTCAGAAAGAAAAAGCTCAGATATTAGGTAGTGGCTGGATAGGCTTCCCTGAAAGCTGAGTTTTCAGGGATTGCCTGAGGCATTCAGAGTGGGAAAAAGTCATATAGATTATGGTGGGGACTTTCATAGGATAGGCTTGGCCATGGGGAAATCTCTGGGATGAGCATGGGAGGAAGTCATGAGAAAGCAAGAGAGCAGCAGTACTTCAAAAGAGATAACAAGGGGGTTTGCTGGATATTTCCAAATATCGTTGATGATGTAGCTTGGGGCAGACTTGTGGGTGGCCATCTATGGTGTAAGTATTTGGAATTTGATTTGTTGGGTGAACAGAAAAAGGGAGGGGCTGGAAGAGAGGGGGTGGCTGACACCTCTGCTCGTAAACAGTTGGTAGGGGGATAATTCTGGAAACAGCCTATATGATAGTCTGAAGTGGGAAGGGTCTTTTTAAAGGCAGACTAATTACTACGGATATGCAATATTCAAGGCAACAGATATAAAGGGAATGAAGTAGAAGTTTGATGATGTAATTGGTAAAGATGATGCTTACGTTGGAAATGTTAATGAGGTGAAGGCAGCAATATTTGGACAGTAAATGGTTGTGGGGCTTAAAAGAAAGGACACAGTCAAGAATTCCACCTTGCATCTGGCATAAGGGAATGGAACAATAGCATGAAGTTTAGCTAAGCAATCCCCCTCTTTGTTCCGTATTTCACAGGGTACCTCCAATTATGTTCCGTATTTCACAGGGTACCTCCAATTATGTTGATATGATTGGTCAACTCTGAAGAGTGACCAGAGCCATGAAGCACTATTATTAACTTATGTGGCAAATTGATTTCTCTACAGCTCTCTTATGAATGGAATCTATTACTTTATAACTACGTCACAGTGAACAAGGACTATATAAAACCAACTCTGGTGGGATTCGAACCCACAACCTTTGAATTACTACACCAGCTAGAAGTCCAATGCGCTATCCATTGCGCCACAGAGCCCTCCTTGTAGGCTAACTTTGATGACTTACTTAGAAGACTTACTTTGGTAAGACTTACTTTGGTAAGACTTACTTTGAGGGCTTTGCTTGGGGACTTTGCTTAAGGACCTTGCCTCAGAAACTACTGAAGTTGAAGCAAATCAACTCATCCGAATAATGTTTGCCACTAAATAGTAGGGATGAGCTCAAGATTTGGTCCAGATACAGTTTCAGAAAGAAAAAGCTCAGATATTAGGTAGTGGCTGGATAGGCTTCCCTGAAAGCTGAGTTTTCAGGGATTGCCTGAGGCATTCAGAGTGGGAAAAAGCCATATAGATTATGGTAGGGACTTTCATAGGATAGGCTTGGCCATGGGGAAATCTCTGGGATGAGCATGGGAGGAAGTGATGAGAAAGCAAGAGAGCAGCAGTACTTCAAAAGAGATAACAGGGGGGTTTGCTGGATATTTCCAAATAACAATGATGATGTAGCTAGGGGCAGACTTGTGGGTGGCCATCTATGGTGTAAGTATTTGGAATTTGATTTGTTGGGTGAACGGAAGAAGGGAGGGGCTGGAAGAGAGGGGGTGGCTGATACCTCTGCTCGTTAACAGTTGGTAGGGGGATAAGTCTGGAAACAGCCTATATGATAGTCTGAAGTGGGAAGGGTCTTTTTAAAGGCAGACTAATTACTACGGATATGCAATATTCAAGGCAACAGATATAAAGGGAATGAAGTAGAAGTTTGATGATGTAATTGGTAAAGATGATGCTTACGTTGGAAATGTTAATGAGGGGAAGGCAGCAATATTTGGACAGTAAATGGTTGTGGGGCTTAAAAGAAAGGACACAGTCAAGAATTCCACCTTGCATCTGGCATAAGGGAATGGAACAATAGCATGAAGTTTAGCTAAGCAATCCCCCTCTTTGTTCCGTATTTCACAGGGTACCTCCAATTATGTTGATATGATTGGTCAACTCTGAAGAGTGACCAGAGCCATGAAGCACTATTATTAACTTATGTGGCAAATTGATTTCTCTACAGCTCTCTTATGAATGGAATCTATTACTTTATAACTACGTCACAGTGAACAAGGACTATATAAAACCGACACTGGTGGGACTCGAACCCACAACCTTTGAATTACTACACCAGCTAGAAGTCCAATGCGCTATCCATTGCGCCACAGAGCCCTCCTTGTAGACTAATTTTGATGACTTACTTAGAAGACTTACTTAGAAGACTTACTTTGGTAAGACTTACTTTGAGGGCTTTGCTTGAGGACTTTGCTTAAGGACCTTGCCTCAGAAACTACTGAAGTTGAAGCAAATCAACTCATCCGAATAATGTTTGCCACTAAATAGTAGGGATGAGCTCAAGATTTGGTCCAGATACAGTTTCAGAAAGAAAAAGCTCAGATATTAGGTAGTGGCTGGATAGGCTTCCCTGAAAGCTGAGTTTTCAGGGATTGCCTGAGGCATTCAGAGTGGGAAAAAGCCATATAGATTATGGTAGGGACTTATATAGGATAGGCTTGGCCATGGGGAAATCTCTGGGATGAGCATGGGAGGAAGTGATGAGAAAGCAAGAGAGCAGCGGTACTTCAAAAGAGATAACAGGGGGGTTTGCTGGATATTTCCAAATAACGTTGATGATGTAGCTTGGGGCAGACTTGTGGGTGGCCATCTATGGTGTAAGTATTTGGAATTTGATTTGTTGGGTGAACGGAAAAAGGGAGGGGCTGGAAGAGAGGGGGTGGCTGACACCTCTGCTCGTAAACAGTTGGTAGGGGGATAATT
>NW_028119523.1:0-42540 GCF_965119305.1 Pelophylax lessonae | reverse complement strand
AAAATGATAATTTTGACCAAAAAACGACACTTCTGGCTCTTGGAAGCCAAAAATGGCCATTTTGACCAAAAACCACATTCCCGACTCCTGTCAGCCAAAAATGGTAATTTTGACCAAAAATGACACTCCTGGCCCTTGTAAGCCAAAAATTGTAATTTTGACCGAAGACGACACTGCCGCCCTTGGAAGAAAAAAATGGTAATTTTGACCAAAAATTACACTTCTGGCCCTTGTAAGCCAAAAATTTTTAATTTTGACCAAAACTGACACTCCTAGCCAATGGAAGCAAAAAATGGTAATTTTGACCAAAAACGACACTTCCAGCTCTTGGAAGCCAAAAACGGCCATTTTGACCAAAAACGACACCCCGGCTATTGGAAGCAAAAAATGGTAATTTTGACCAAAAACTACACTCCTGGCCCTTGGAAGCCAAAAATTGTCATTTTGTCCCAAAACGACACTCGCGGCCCTTGGAAGCAAAAAATTTTAATTTTGACCAAAAACCACACTCCCGACTCCTGTAAGCCAAAAATTGTAATTTTGACCAAAAATGACACTCCTGGCCCTTGTAAGCCAAAAAATGGTCATTTTGACCAAAAATTACACTTCTGGCCCTTTGAAGCCAAAAATTGTAATTTTGACCCAAAACGACACTGCTGCCCTTGGAAGCAAAAAATGGTTATTTTGACCAAAAACGACACTTCCGGCTCTTGGAAGCCAAAAATGGCCATTTTGACCAAAACTGACACCCCGGCTATTGGAAGCAAAAAATTTTAATTTTGACCAAAAACTACACTCCTGGCCCTTGTAAGATAAAAAATGGTCATTTTGACCCAAAACGACACTTCCGGCCTTTTGAGACCAAAAATTGTCATTTTGACCAATAACGACAGTCCCGGCCCTTTGAAACAGAAAATGGTAATTTTTACCAAAAACGACACTCCCTTTGAGACAAAAAATGGTAATTTTAACCAAACCAACACTCCCGACTCCTGTAAGCCAAAAATGGCAATTTTGACCAAAAATGACACTCCTGGCCCTTGTAAGCAAAAAAATGGTCATTTTGACCAAACACTACACTCCTAGCCCTTGGAAGCAAAAAATGTTAATTTTGACCAAAAATTACACTTCTGGCCCTTGGAAGCCAAAAATGGTAATTTTGACCCAAAACGACACTGCCGGCCCTTGTAAGCCAAAAATTGTATTTTGACAAAAAAACGACACTCCTAGCCCTTGGGAGCAAAAAATAGTAATTTTGACCAAAAACAACACTCCCGGCTCTTGGAAGCCAAAAGTGGTCATTTTGAAAAAAACGGCACTTCCTGCCCTTTGAGTCCAAAAATGGTAATTTTGACCAAAAACTTCACTCTCTGGCCCTTGTAAGCCAAAAATGGTCATTTTGACCCAAAACGACACTTCCGGCCTTTTGAGACCAAAAATGGTCATTTTGACCCAAAACGACACTTCCGGCCTTTTGAGACCAATAATGGTCATTTTGACCAATAACGACAGTCCCGGCCCTTTGAAACAGAAAATTGTAATTTTTAACAAAAATGACACTCCCTTTGAGACAAAAAATGGTAATTTTGACCAAAAACCACACTCCCGACTCCTGTAAGCCAAAAATGGTAATTGTGACCAAAAATGACACTACTGGCCCTTGTAAGCCAGAAAATGGTCATTTTGACCAAAAATTACACTACTGGCCCTTCGAAGCCAAAAATGGTAATTTAGACCCAAAACGACACTGCCGCCCTTGGAAGCAAAAAAATGGTCATTTTGACCAAAAACTACACTTCCGGCCCTTGTAAGCCAAAAAATGGTAATTTTGACCAAAAAGGACACTCCTGGCTCTTGGAAGCCAAAAATGGCCATTTTGACCAAAAACGACACTCCCAAATCTTGGAAGCTAAAAATAGCAATTTTGACCAAAAATGACACTCCCGGCTCCTGGAAGCAAAAAATGGTAATTTTAACCAAAAACTACACTCTTGGCCCTTGAAAGCCAAAAATGGTAATTTTGTCACAAAACGACCCTCTCGGGCCTTGGAAGCAAAAAATTGTAATTTTGACCAAAAACTACACTTCTGGCCCTTGTAAGCCAAAAATTGTAATTTTGACCAAAACTGACACTCCTAGCCCATGGAAGCAAAAAATGATAATTTTGACCAAAAAACGACACTTCTGGCTCTTGGAAGCCAAAAATGGCCATTTTGACCAAAAACCACATTCCCGACTCCTGTCAGCCAAAAATGGTAATTTTGACCAAAAATGACACTCCTGGCCCTTGTAAGCCAAAAATTGTAATTTTGACCGAAGACGACACTGCCGCCCTTGGAAGAAAAAAATGGTAATTTTGACCAAAAATTACACTTCTGGCCCTTGTAAGCCAAAAAATTTTAATTTTGACCAAAACTGACACTCCTAGCCAATGGAAGCAAAAAATGGTAATTTTGACCAAAAACGACACTTCCAGCTCTTGGAAGCCAAAAACGGCCATTTTGACCAAAAACGACACCCCGGCTATTGGAAGCAAAAAATGGTAATTTTGACCAAAAACTACACTCCTGGCCCTTGGAAGCCAAAAATTGTCATTTTGTCCCAAAACGACACTCGCGGCCCTTGGAAGCAAAAAATTTTAATTTTGACCAAAAACCACACTCCCGACTCCTGTAAGCCAAAAATTGTAATTTTGACCAAAAATGACACTCCTGGCCCTTGTAAGCCAAAAAATGGTCATTTTGACCAAAAATTACACTTCTGGCCCTTTGAAGCCAAAAATTGTAATTTTGACCCAAAACGACACTGCTGCCCTTGGAAGCAAAAAATGGTTATTTTGACCAAAAACGACACTTCCGGCTCTTGGAAGCCAAAAATGGCCATTTTGACCAAAACTGACACCCCGGCTATTGGAAGCAAAAAATTTTAATTTTGACCAAAAACTACACTCCTGGCCCTTGGAAGCCAAAAATGGTCATTTTGTCCCAAAACGACACTCGCGGCCCTTGGAAGCAAAAAATTTTAATTTTGACCAAAAACTACACTTCTGGCCCTTGTAAGATAAAAAATGGTCATTTTGACCCAAAACGACACTTCCGGCCTTTTGAGACCAAAAATTGTCATTTTGACCAATAACGACAGTCCCGGCCCTTTGAAACAGAAAATGGTAATTTTTACCAAAAACGACACTCCCTTTGAGACAAAAAATGGTAATTTTAACCAAACCAACACTCCCGACTCCTGTAAGCCAAAAATGGCAATTTTGACCAAAAATGACACTCCTGGCCCTTGTAAGCAAAAAAATGGTCATTTTGACCAAACACTACACTCCTAGCCCTTGGAAGCAAAAAATGTTAATTTTGACCAAAAATTACACTTCTGGCCCTTGGAAGCCAAAAATGGTAATTTTGACCCAAAACGACACTGCCGGCCCTTGTAAGCCAAAAATTGTATTTTGACAAAAAAACGACACTCCTAGCCCTTGGGAGCAAAAAATAGTAATTTTGACCAAAAACAACACTCCCGGCTCTTGGAAGCCAAAAGTGGTCATTTTGAAAAAAACGGCACTTCCTGCCCTTTGAGTCCAAAAATGGTAATTTTGACCAAAAACTTCACTCTCTGGCCCTTGTAAGCCAAAAATGGTCATTTTGACCCAAAACGACACTTCCGGCCTTTTGAGACCAATAATGGTCATTTTGACCAATAACGACAGTCCCGGCCCTTTGAAACAGAAAATTGTAATTTTTAACAAAAATGACACTCCCTTTGAGACAAAAAATGGTAATTTTGACCAAAAACCACACTCCCGACTCCTGTAAGCCAAAAATGGTAATTGTGACCAAAAATGACACTACTGGCCCTTGTAAGCCAGAAAATGGTCATTTTGACCAAAAATTACACTACTGGCCCTTCGAAGCCAAAAATGGTAATTTAGACCCAAAACGACACTGCCGCCCTTGGAAGCAAAAAAATGGTCATTTTGACCAAAAACTACACTTCCGGCCCTTGTAAGCCAAAAAATGGTAATTTTGACCAAAAAGGACACTCCTGGCTCTTGGAAGCCAAAAATGGCCATTTTGACCAAAAACGACACTCCCAAATCTTGGAAGCTAAAAATAGCAATTTTGACCAAAAATGACACTCCCGGCTCCTGGAAGCAAAAAATGGTAATTTTAACCAAAAACTACACTCTTGGCCCTTGAAAGCCAAAAATGGTAATTTTGTCACAAAACGACCCTCTCGGGCCTTGGAAGCAAAAAATTGTAATTTTGACCAAAAACTACACTTCTGGCCCTTGTAAGCCAAAAATTGTAATTTTGACCAAAACTGACACTCCTAGCCCATGGAAGCAAAAAATGATAATTTTGACCAAAAAACGACACTTCTGGCTCTTGGAAGCCAAAAATGGCCATTTTGACCAAAAACCACATTCCCGACTCCTGTCAGCCAAAAATGGTAATTTTGACCAAAAATGACACTCCTGGCCCTTGTAAGCCAAAAATTGTAATTTTGACCGAAGACGACACTGCCGCCCTTGGAAGAAAAAAATGGTAATTTTGACCAAAAATTACACGTCTGGCCCTTGTAAGCCAAAAATTTTTAATTTTGACCAAAACTGACACTCCTAGCCAATGGAAGCAAAAAATGGTAATTTTGACCAAAAACGACACTTCCAGCTCTTGGAAGCCAAAAACGGCCATTTTGACCAAAAACGACACCCCGGCTATTGGAAGCAAAAAATGGTAATTTTGACCAAAAACTACACTCCTGGCCCTTGGAAGCCAAAAATTGTCATTTTGTCCCAAAACGACACTCGCGGCCCTTGGAAGCAAAAAATTTTAATTTTGACCAAAAACTACACTTCTGGCCCTTGTAAGATAAAAAATGGTCATTTTGACCCAAAACGACACTTCCGGCCTTTTGAGACCAAAAATGGTCATTTTGACCAAAAACGACAGTCCCAGCCCTTTGAAACAGAAAATGGTAATTTTTACCAAAATCGACACTCCCTTTGAGACAAAAAATGGTAATTTTGACCAAAAACCACACTCCCGACTCCTGTAAGCCAAAAATGGTAATTTTGACCAAAAATTACACTTCTGGCCCTTTGAAGCCAAAAATTTTAATTTTGACCCAAAACGACACTTCTGCCTTGGAAGCACAAAATGGTCATTTTGACCAAAAACTATACTTCCGGCCCTTGTAAGCCAAAAAATTGTAATTTTGACCAAAACTGACACTCCTAGCCCATGGAAGCAAAAAATGGTAATTTTGACCAAAAACTACACTTCTGGCCCTTGTAAGATAAAAAAGTGTCATTTTGACCAAACACGACACTCCTAGCCCTTGGAAACAAAAAAAGTTAATTTTGACCAAAAATTACACTTCTGGCCCTTGGAAGCCAAAAATGGTAATTTTGACCCAAAACGACACTGCAGGCCCTTGTTAGCCAAAAAATTGTATTTTGACCAAAAATGACACTCCTAGCCCTTGGGAGCAAAAAATGGTAATTTTGACCCAAAACGACACTTCCGGCCTTTTGAGACAAAAAATGGTAATTTTGACCAAAAGCCACACTCCCGCCTCCTGTAAGCTAAAAATGGTAATTTTGAGCAAAAATGACACTCCTGGCCCTTGTAAGCCAAAAAATGGTCATTTTGACCAAAAATTACACTTCTGGCCCTTTGAAGCCAAAAATTTTAATTTTGACCCAAAACGACACTTCTGCCTTGGAAGCACAAAATGGTCATTTTGACCAAAAACTATACTTCCGGCCCTTGTAAGCCAAAAAATTGTAATTTTGACCAAAACTGACACTCCTAGCCCATGAAAGCAAAAAATGGTAATTTTGACCTTTGTGGGGTACAGTGAACACAATCTTTGTGGGGTGCAGTGAAGAAAATCCTTGTGGGGTGCAGTGAAGACAATCCTTGTGGGGTACAGTTAACACAATCTTTGTGGGGTGCAGTGAAGACAATCCTTTTGGGGTGCAGTGAACACAATCTTTGTGGGGTGCATTGAACAAAATCTTTGTGGGGTACAGTGAACACAATCTTTGTGGGTTACAGTGAACAAAATCTTTGTGGGGTACAGTGAACACAATCTTTGTGGGGTGCAGTGAAGACAATCCTTGTGGGGTGCAGTGAACAAAATCTTTGGGGGGTACAGTGAACACAATCTTTGTGGGGTACAGTGAACACAATCTTTGTGGGGTGCAGTGAAGACAATCCTTGTGGGGTGCAGTGAAGACAATCCTTGTGGGGTGCAGTGAACAAAATCTTTGGGGGGTACAGTGAACACAATCTTTGTGGGGTACAGTGAACACAATCTTTGTGGGGTGCAGTGAAGACAATCCTTTTGGGGTGCAGTGAACACAATCTTTGTGGGGTACAGTGAACACAATCTTTGTGGGGTGCAGTGAAGACAATCCTTGTGGGGTACAGTGAACACAATCTTTGTGGGGTGCAGTGAAGACAATCCTTTTGGGGTGCAGTGAACACAATCTTTGTGGGGTGCAGTGAACAAAATCTTTGTGGGGTGCAGTGAAGACAATCCTTGTGGGGTGCAGTGAACAAAATCTTTGGGGGGTACAGTGAACACAATCTTTGTGGGGTACAGTGAACACAATCTTTGTGGGTTGCAGTGAAGACAATCCTTGTGGGGTACAGTGAACACAATCTTTGTGGGGTGCAGTGAAGACAATCATTTTGGGGTGCAGTGAACACAATCTTTGTGGGGTGCAGTGAACAAAATCTTTGTGGGGTACAGTGAACACAATCTTTGTGGGGTACAGTGAACAAAATCTTTGTGGGGTACAGTGAACACAATCTTTGTGGGGTGCAGTGAAGACAATCCTTGTGGGGTGCAGTGAAGACAATCCTTGTGGGGTGCAGTGAACAAAATCTTTGGGGGGTACAGTGAACACAATCTTTGTGGGGTACAGTGAACACAATCTTTGTGGGGTACAGTGAACACAATCTTTGTGGGGTGCAGTGAAGAAAATCTTTGTGGGGTGCAGTGAACACAATCTTTGTGGGGTACAGTGAACACAATCTTTGTGGGGTGCAGTGAAGACAATCCTTGTGGGGTGCAGTGAAGACAATCCTTGTGCAGTGCAGTGAACAAAATCATTGTGGGGTACAGTGAACACAAACTTTGTGGATTACAGTGAACACATTCTTTGTGGGGTGCAGTGAAGACAATCCTTTTGGGGTGCAGTGAACACAATCTTTGTGGGGTACAGTGAACACAATCTTTGTGGGGTGCAGTGAAGACAATCCTTTTGGGGTGCAGTGAACACAATCTTTGTGGGGTGCAGTGAACACAATCTTTGTGGGGTACAGTGAACACAATCTTTGTGGGGTACAGTGAAGACAATCCTTGTGGGGTGCAGTGAACAAAATCTTTGGGGGGTACAGTGAACACAATCTTTGTGGGGTACAGTGAACACAATCTTTGTGGGGTGCAGTGAAGACAATCCTTGTGGGGTACAGTGAACACAATCTTTTTGGGGTGCAGTGAAGACAATCCTTTTGGGGTGCAGTGAACACAATCTTTGTGGGGTGCAGTGAACAAAATCTTTGTGGGGTACAGTGAACACAATCTTTGTGGGGTACAGTGAACGCAATCTTTGTGGGGTGCAGTGAAGACAATCCTTGTGGGGTGCAGTGAACAAAATCTTTGGGGGGTACAGTGAACACAATCTTTGTGGGGTGCAGTGAACACAATCTTTGTGGGGTGCAGTGAAGAAAATCCTTTTGGGGTGCAGTGAACACAATCTTTGTGGGGTACAGTGAACACAATCTTTGTGGGGTGCAGTGAAGACAATCCTTGTGGGGTGCAGTGAAGACAATCCTTGTGGGGTGCAGTGAAAAAAATCTTTGTGGATTACAGTGAACACAATCTTTGTGGGGTGCAGTGAAGACAATCCTTTTGGGGTGCAGTGAACTCAATCTTTGTGGGGTGCAGTGAACACAATCTTTGTGGGGTGCAGTGAAGACAATCCTTGTGGGGTGCAGTGAAGACAATCCTTGTGGGGTGCAGTGATCAAAATCTTTGTGGGGTACAGTGAACACAATCTTTGTGGGGTACAGTGAACACAATCTTTGTGGGGTGCAGTGAAGACAATCCTTGTGGGGTGCAGTGAAGACAATCCTTGTGGGGTACAGTGAACACAATCTTTGTGGGGTGCAGTGAAGACAATCCTTTTGGGGTGCAGTGAACACAATCTTTATGGGGTGCAGTGAAGACAATCCTTGTGGGGTGCAGTGAAGACAATCCTTGTGGGGTACAGTGAACACAATCTTTGTGGGGTGCAGTGAAGACAATCCTTTTGGGGTGCAGTGAACACAATCTTTGTGGGGTGCAGTGAACAAAATCTTTGTGGGGTACAGTGAACACAATCTTTGTGGGGTGCAGTGAAGACAATCCTTGTGGGGTGCAGTGAACAAAATCTTTGGGGGGTACAGTGAACACAATCTTTGTGGGGTACAGTGAACACAATCTTTGTGGGGTCCAGCTCTTTAGAATAAAAGTAGTCATTTTGACCAAAAACTACACTCCTGGCCCTTGGAAGCCAAAAATTGTCATTTTGTCCCAAAACGACACTCGCGGCCCTTGGAAGCAAAAAATTGTAATTTTGACCAAAAACTACACTCCTTGTTCTCGTAAGCAAAAAAATGGTCTTTTTGACCAAAAACGACACTCGCAGCCCATTCAGACCAAAAATGGTCATTTTGACCAAAAATGACACTCCTGGCCCTTGTAAGCCAAAAAATGGTCATTTTGACCAAAAATTACACTTCTGGCCCTTTGAAGCCAAAAATTGTAATTTTGACCCAAAACGACACTGCTGCCCTTGGAAGCAAAAAATGGTCATTTTGACCAAAAACGACACTTCCGGCTCTTGGAAGCCAAAAATGGACATTTTGACCAAAACTGACACCCCGGCTATTGGAAGCAAAAAATTTTAATTTTGACCAAAAACTACACTCCTGGCCCTTGGAAGCCAAAAATGGTCATTTTGTCCCAAAACGACACTCGCGGCCCTTTGAAGCAAAATTTGTAATCCACAAAGATTGTGTTCACTGTACCCCACAAAAATTTTTTTCACTGCACCCCACAAGGATTGTCTTCACTGCACCCCACAAGGATTGTCATCACTGCAGCCCACAAAGATTGTGTTCACTGTACCCCACAAAGATTGTGTTCACTGCACCCCAAAAGGATTTTCTTCACTGCACCCCACAAAGATTGTGTTCACTGTACCCCACAAAGATTGTGTTCACTGTACCCCACAAAGATTGTGTTCACTGTACTCCCCAAAGATTTTGTTCACTGCACCCCACAAGGATTGTCTTCACTGCACCCCACAAGGATTGTCTTCACTGCACCCCACAAATATTGTGTTCACTGTACCCCACAAAGATTTTGTTCACTGTACCCCACAAAGATTGTGTTCACTGTACCCCACAAAGATTTTGTTCACTGCACCCCACAAAGATTGTGTTCACTGCACCCCAAAATGATTGTCTTCACTGCACCCCACAAAGATTGTGTTCACGGTACCCCACAAGGATTGTCTTCACTGCACCCCACAAAGATTGTGTTCACTGTACCCCACAAAGATTGTGTTCACTGTACCCCCCAAAGATTTTGTTCACTGCACCCCACAAGGATTGTCTTCACTGCACCCCACAAGGATTGTCTTCACTGCACCCCACAAAGATTGTGTTCACTGTACCCCACAAAGATTGTGTTCACTGTACCCCCCAAAGATTTTGTTCACTGCACCCCACAAGGATTGTCTTCACTGCACCCCACAAAGATTGTGTTCACTGTACCCCACAAAGATTTTGTTCACTGCACCCCACAAAGATTGTGTTCACTGCACCCCAAAAGGATTGTCTTCACTGCACCCCACAAAGATTGTGTTCACTGTACCCCACAAGGATTGTCTTCACTGCACCCCACAAGGATTGTCTTCACTGCACCCCATAAAGATTGTGTTCACTGCACCCCAAAAGGATTGTCTTCACTGCACCCCACAAAGATTGTGTTCACTGTACCCCACAAGGATTGTCTTCACTGCACCCCACAAGGATTGTCTTCACTGCACCCCACAAAGATTGTGTTCACTGTACCCCACAAAGATTGTGTTCACTGTACCCCACAAAGATTTTGATCACTGCACCCCACAAGGATTGTCTTCACTGCACCCCACAAGGATTGTCTTCACTGCACCCCACAAAGATTGTGTTCACTGCACCCCACAAAGATTGAGTTCACTGCACCCCAAAAGGATTGTCTTCACTGCACCCCACAAAGATTGTGTTCACTGTAATCCACAAAGATTGTGTTCACTGTACCCCACAAAGATTTTTTTCACTGCACCCCACAAGGATTGTCTTCACTGCACCCCACAAGGATTGTCTTCACTGCACCCCACAAAGATTGTGTTCACTGTACCCCACAAAGATTGTGTTCACTGCACCCCAAAAGGATTTTCTTCACTGCACCCCACAAAGATTGTGTTCACTGCACCCCACAAAGATTGTGTTCACTGTACCCCCCAAAGATTTTGTTCACTGCACCCCACAAGGATTGTCTTCACTGCACCCCACAAAGATTGCGTTCACTGTACCCCACAAAGATTGTGTTCACTGTACCCCACAAAGATTTTGTTCACTGCACCCCACAAAGATTGTGTTCACTGCACCCCAAAAGGATTGTCTTCACTGCACCCCACAAAGATTGTGTTCACTGTACCCCACAAGGATTGTCTTCACTGCACCCCACAAAGATTGTGTTCACTGTACCCCACAAAGATTGTGTTCACTGTACCCCCCAAAGATTTTGTTCACTGCACCCCACAAGGATTGTCTTCACTGTACCCCACAAAGATTGTGTTCACTGTACCCCACAAAGATTGTGTTCACTGCACCCCACAAAGATTGTGTTCACTGCACCCCAAAAGGATTGTCTTCACTGCACCCCACAAAGATTGTGTTCACTGTACCCCACAAAGATTGTGTTCACTGCACCCCAAAAGGATTGTCTTCACTGCACCCCACAAAGAATGTGTTCACTGTAATCCACAAAGATTGTGTTCACTGTACCCCACAATGATTTTGTTCACTGCACTACACAAGGATTGTCTTCACTGCACCCCACAAGGATTGTCTTCACTGCACCCCACAAAGATTGTGTTCACTGTACCCCACAAAGATTGTGTTCACTGCACCCCAAAAGGATAATTTTCCTATTCCGCTATTCAATATACACCCTGTTTGAGTGTAAAAAATTTAATTACGGCATAGTCTTTATCGGTACGTGTGAGATACACCTTTTTAAATTTGTTTGGCGTATCTCCTTCCACCGCCGAGGATTGCAGGGTGCTTCAGTTTGCCTCCTGTTCCCAACTCTTCCTACTCCTCTTCCTCATCCTGCCTTTAGGGTACAAAAAATAGTAATCGGGGCCTAGTCTGTGTTTGTACGTGTGAGATACACCGTATTATAAAAATTTTTCTATTCCTCCATTCAATATACACCCTTTTTTAGTGTTAAAAATTAAATTACGGCATAGTCTGTATCGGTACGTGTGAGATACACCTTTTAAATTTGTTTGGCGCATCTCCTTCCACCGCCAAGGATTGCAGGGCGCTTCAGTTTGCCTCCTGTTCCGAACTCCTCCTACTCCTCTTCCTCATCCTCCCTTTAGGGTACAAAAAATTTTAATCGGGGCCAAGTCTGTGTTTGTACATGTGAGATACACCGTTTTTATCATTTTTTCTATCCCGCTATTCAATATACACCCTTTTGGGGTATAAAAAATTAAATTGCGGCATAGTTTGCATATTTGACTGTGAGATACACCCGTTGTATTTGTATACTGTTTTTCTATTCCGCTATTTAATAAACACCCTTTTGGTGTAAAAAAAATTTAATTGCGGCATAGTTTGCATATTTGACTGTGAGATACACCCGTGCGATACTGTTGTTGTTTTGTTCCGCTATTCAATAAACACCTTTCTAGGGCAAGATCATAAATTACAGAAATATGAGGAGACCGTCAAATAGGGGCCGTGGCCTGGGTCGTGGTGCTGCTGGTAGAGCTCCTGTTGCAAGGAGAGGACGTGGTCGATCTCTGCCAGCTACACGCACAAGTGAAACACCTTCCTCAAGTGTGAGTAGGCGACAGAACCTGCAGCAGTATTTGGTAGGGCATCATGCGCCTCTAGATGTGATGAGGCCAGAAGAAGTACAGGCGATAGTAGATTGGGTTGCTGACAGTGCCTCCAGTTCCTTCACATTGTCTCTCACCCAGTCTACTGCAGAAAGGTCAGAGTTGGCACCTGCAGCCAATGTCCAACCATCTTTCACCTCACCCCCTTGCAAATCAGGCAAGCAGTCTGAGCCCCAAGTCATACAGCAGTCTCTTCTTCTTTTTGAGGGCTCTGTCAGCAGGGTTTCCCAGGGCCATCCACCTAGCCCTGCCCCAGAAGTGGAAGAGATTGAGTGCAGCGATGCCCAACCACTTATTTCTCAAGATGAGTACATGGAAGTACCATCGCAGCACGTCTCCGATGATGACGAAATGCAGGTGCCAACTGCTGCGGCATTCAGAATTGTGGAGACCGACAAGGAGGGCAGGAGTGAAGACTGGGTGGAAGATGATGTGGAGGACGATGAGGTCCTCGACCCCACATGGAATGAAGGTCATGCAGGTGACCTTAGTAGTTTGGAGGAAGAGGCGGTGGTCGCACAGAGCCACCAGCACAGCAGAAGAGGGAGAAGGGTGCAGAAGCGGAGCGCCCGTGCCCTAGACACTACGCCTGCTACTGCCCAACGCAGCAAGGGAACGAGCGCACCAAAGTCAGCTCAAAGGAGTTCTCTAGCGTGGAAGTTCTTTAGAAAATGTGCTGATGACAGGACACGAGTGGTTTGCACCTTGTGCAATCAGAGCCTGAAGCGAGGCATAAACCTTCTCAACCCGAGCACAACCTGCATGATCAGGCATCTAAGTGAAAAGCACGAGCTGCAGTGGAGTAGACACCTTCAAAACCAAGAAACGTCTCTGGCTCATCCTGCTTCCTCTTCTGCTGCAGTCTCGGCCGCTCCAGCCACATCTGTAGTGATACCGGCACTACACCCCACAAACAGAGGATCTGTCAGCAACACCACCACCTGGGTCACCAACCATCTCCACAATGTCCTGTGGAAGCGTTCAGCTTTCCATCTCCCAAACACTTGAGAGGAAGAAGAACTACCCCGCTACCCACCTGCGATCCCTGGCCCTGAATGCCAGCATTTCAAAATTCTTGGCCTTTGAAATGCTGTCATTCCATCTGGTGGAGACGCACAGTTTTAAAAACCTTATGTCGGTGGCTGTCCCACAGTACGTCGTGCCCAGCCGCCACTACTTTTCCAGGAAAGCCATCCCTTCCCTGCACAACCAAGTGGGGGAAAAAATCAGGTGTGCACTGCGCAACGCCATCTGTGGCAAGGTCCACCTAACTACCGATACGTGGACCAGTAAGCACGGTCAGGGGCGTTATATCTCCCTAACGGCACACTGGGTAAATGCAGTGGTGGATGGGCCTGAGGCGGATAGCAATTTGGCGCATGTCCTTCCACCACCGAGGATTGCAGGGCGCTTCAGTTTGCCTCCTGCTCCTAACTCCTCCTACTCCGCTTCCTCATCTTCTACCGCCTCCTCATCCGGACAGCGTAACACCTTCACCACCAACTTCAGCACGGCCAGGGGTAAACGACAGCAGGCAGTTTTAAAACTTGCCTGTTTGGTGGAAAAACCACACACCGCGCAGGAGTTGTGGAGGAGCATGGAACAGCAGACAAATGAGTGGTTGCTGCCAGCGAGCCTCAAGCCCGGCCTGGTGGTGTGCGATAATGGGCGAAATCTCATAGCAGCTCTGGGCCTAGCCGGTTTGACGCACATCCCTTGCCTGGCGCATGTGCTGAATTTGGTGGTGCAGAGGTTCCTTAAAAATGACCCCGATATGTCAGAACTGCTGCAGAAAGTGCGGGCCGTCTATGCGCACTTTCGGCATTCTCACCCTGCTGCTGCTCGCCTGTCAGCGCTGCAGCGTAACTTCGGCCTTCCCGCTCACCGCCTCATATGTGACATGCCCACAAGGTGGAACTCCACCTTGCACATGCTGGAAAGACTGTGCGAGCAGCAGCAGGCCATAAAGGAGTTTCAGCTGCAGCACGCACGCGTGAGTCGCTCTGCGGAACAGCACCACTTCACCACCAATAACTGGGCCTCCATGCGAGACCTGTGTGCATTGTTGCGCTGTTTTGAGTACTCCACCAACATGGCCAGTGCCGATGACGCCGTTCTCAGCTTAACTATCCCACTTCTGTGCCTCCTTCAAAAAACAATTCGGGCGATGATGGAAGAGGATGTGGCACAGGATGAGGAGGAGGAGGAGGATGAAGAGGTAACATTTCCAAGGCTTTCAGGGCAGTCATTCGCAAGGGGCTCCGAGGGTGGGTTCCTGCACACACAAATGCCAGGGACACAATTGTCCAGCAGGGGCACAGTTCTGGAGGATGAGGAGGAGGAGGAGCTGGAGGAGGAGATGGAACCATGTTCACATCAGGGTGGCACCCAGGCCAGCTCATAGCCATCACTGGTGCGTGGCTGGGGGGATACAGAGGACACGGACGATACACCTCCCACAGAGGACAGCCTTTCGTTGCCTCTGGGCAGCCTGGCACACATGAGCGATTACATGCTGCAGTGTCTCCACAACGACCGCCGAGTTGCCCACATTCTAACTTGTGCTGATTACTGGGTGGCCACTGCTGGATCCCCGTTACAACGACAACGTACCGTCCTTAATTCACTCACTGGAGCGCGATCGCAAGATGTGCGAGTACAAGCGCACGCTGGTAGACGTGATGCTGCTGGCATTCCCACCTGACAGCGGGGCCACAGTGGAAGCACAAGGCAGAGGAGGAGGAGGAAGAGGTCGCCAACGCAACCAGGGCACCACCAGCACCTCAGAAGGCAGGGTTAGCATGGCCGAAATGTGGAAAAGCATTGTCAGCAAGCCACAACAAACAGCAGCACCAGCAGCTCATATGGAACGTCTTAGCAGGAGGCAGCATTTCACGAACATGGTGGAGCAGTATGTGTGCACACGCCTAGACGTACTGAATGAGGGGTCTGCCCCCTTCAACTTCTGGGTCTCCAAGTTGGGCACATGGCCTGAGCTTGCCCTTTACGCCTTGGAGGCTGCCATTTGCAGCACTCTAGCCCTTTCCATTGGTGTTTTAGAGCCATTTTAGTGCCTGAAAGTGACTTCAATGGGGTTCGGTGTCCGGGAAAAGTTCGGCAAAAGTCCGGGACACGGACCCGGGCTTTTTTTTAAAGTTCGGCCGAACCCGCCGAACATGGACATCCAGGTGTCCGCTCAACTCTACTCCCAGCCCTTGGAAGGCAACAATGGTAATTTTGACCCAAAACGACACTGCCGGCCCTTGTAAGCCAAAAGATTGTATTAAAATGACACTCCTAGCCCTTGGGAGCAAAAAATGGTAATTTTGACCAAAAACAACACTCCCGACTCTTGGAAGCCAAAATTGGTCATTTTGAGAAAAATGACACTTCCTGCCCTTTGAGACCAAAAATGGTAATTTTGACAAAAAACTACACTCTCTGGCCCTTGTAAGCCAAAAATGGTAATTTTGACCCAAAACGACACTTCCGGCCTTTTGAGACAAAAAAATGGTAATTTTGACCAAAAACCACACTCCCGACTCCTGTAAGCCAAAAATGGTAATTTTGAGCAAAAATGACACTCCTGGCCCTTGTAAGCCAAAAAATGGTCATTTTGACCAAAAATTACACTTCTGGCCCTTTGAAGCCAAAAATTTTAATTTTGACCCAAAACGACACTTCTGCCTTGGAAGCACAAAATGGTCATTTTGACCAAAAACTATACTTCCGGCCCTTGTAAGCCAAAAAATTTTAATTTTGACCAAAACTGACACTCCTAGCCCATGGAAGCAAAAAATGGTAATTTTGTTAAAAAACAACACTCTCTGGCCCTTGTAAGCCAAAAATGGTCATTTTGTCCCAAAACGACACTCGCGGCCCTCGGAAGCAAAAAATTGTAATTTTGACCAAAAACTACACTTCTGGCCCTTGTAAGATAAAAAAGTGTCATTTTGACCAAAACTGACACTCCTAGCCCATGGAAGCAAAAAATGGTAATTTTGACCAAAAACGACACTTCTGGCTCTTGGAAGCCAAAAATGGCCATTTTGACCAAAATCCACACTCCCGACTCCTGTCAGCCAAAAATGGAAATTTTGACCAAAAATGACACTCCTGGCCCTTTTAAGCCAAAAATTGTAATTTTGACCCAAAACGACACTGCCGCCCTTGCAAGCAAAAAATGGTAATTTTGACCAAAAATTACACTTCCGGCCCTTGTAAGCCAAAAATTTTTAATTTTGACCTAAACTGACACTCCTAGCCCATGGAGGCAAAAAATTGTAATTTTGACCAAAAACGACACTTCCAGCTCTTGGAAGCCAAAAATGGCCATTTTGACCAAAAACGACACTCCTGGCCCTTGGAAGCCAAAAATTGTAATTTTGTCCCAAAACGACACTCGCGGCCCTTGGAAGCAAAAAATTGTAATTTTGACCAAAAACTACACTTCTGGCCCTTGTAAGATAAAAAATGGTCATTTTGACCCAAAACGACAGTCCCGGCCTTTTGAGAACAAAAATGGTCATTTTGACCAATAACGACAGTTCCGGCCCTTTGAAACAGAAAATGGTAATTTTTACCAAAACCGACACTCCCTTTGAGACAAAAAATGGTAATTTTGACCAAAAACCACACTCCGGACTCCTGTAAGCCAAAAATGGTAATTTTGACCAAAAATGACACTCCTGGCCCTTGTAAGCCAAAATATGGTCATTTTGACCCAAAACGACACTGCCGGCCCTTGTAAGACAAAAATTGTATTTTGACAAACAACGACACTCCTAGCCCTTGGGAGCAAAAAATGGTAATTTTGACCAAAAACAACACTCTCTGGCCCTTGTAAGCCAAAAATGGTCATTTTGTCCCAAAACGACACTCGCGGCCCTCGGAAGCAAAAAATTGTAATTTTGACCAAAAACTACACTTCTGGCCCTTGTAAGATAAAAAAGTGTCATTTTGACCAAACACGACACTCCTAGCCCTTGGAAACAAAAAAAGTTAATTTTGACCAAAAATTACACTTCTGGCCCTTGGAAGCCAAAAATGGTAATTTTGACCCAAAACGACACTGCAGGCCCTTGTTAGCCAAAAAATTGTATTTTGACCAAAAATGACACTCCTAGCCCTTGGGAGCAAAAAATGGTAATTTTGACCAAAAACAACACTCCCGGCTCTTGGAAGCCAAAAGTGGTCATTTTGAGAAAAACGACACTTCCTGCCCTTTGAGACCAAAAATGGTAATTTTGACCAAAAACTACACTCTCTGGCCCTTGTAAGCCAAAAATGGTCATTTTGACCCAAAACGACACTTCCGGCCTTTTGAGACCAAAAATGGTCATTTTGATTAATAACGACAGTCCCGGCCCTTTGAAACAGAAAATGGTAATTTTTACCAAAAATGACACTCCCTTTGAGACTAAAAATGGTAATTTTGACCAAAAACCACACTCCTGACTCCTGTAAGCCAAAAATGGTAATTTTGACCAAAAATTAAACTCCTGGCCCTTGTAAGCCAAAAAAATGGTCATTTTGACCAAAAATGACACTCCTGGCCCTTTTAAGCCAAAAATTGTAATTTTGACCCAAAACGACACTGCCGCCCTTGCAAGCAAAAAATGGTAATTTTGACCAAAAATTACACTTCCGGCCCTTGTAAGCCAAAAAATTTTAATTTTGACCTAAACTGACACTCCTAGCCCATGGAGGCAAAAAATTGTAATTTTGACCAAAAACGACACTTCCAGCTCTTGGAAGCCAAAAATGGCCATTTTGACCAAAAACGACACTCCTGGCCCTTGGAAGCCAAAAATGGTAATTTTGTCCCAAAACGACACTCGCGGCCCTTGGAAGCAAAAAATTGTAATTTTGACCAAAAACTACACTTCTGGCCCTTGTAAGATAAAAAATGGTCATTTTGACCCAAAACGACAGTCCCGGCCTTTTGAGAACAAAAATGGTCATTTTGACCAATAACGACAGTTCCGGCCCTTTGAAACAGAAAATGGTAATTTTTACCAAAACCGACACTCCCTTTGAGACAAAAAATGGTAATTTTGACCAAAAACCACACTCCGGACTCCTGTAAGCCAAAAATAGTAATTTTGACCAAAAATGACACTCCTGGCCCTTGTAAGCCAAAATATGGTCATTTTGACCCAAAACGACACTGCCGGCCCTTGTAAGACAAAAATTGTATTTTGACAAACAATGACACTCCTAGCCCTTGGGAGCAAAAAATGGTAATTTTGACCAAAAACAACACTCTCTGGCCCTTGTAAGCCAAAAATGGTCATTTTGTCCCAAAACGACACTCGCGGCCCTCGGAAGCAAAAAATTGTAATTTTGACCAAAAACTACACTTCTGGCCCTTGTAAGATAAAAAAGTGTCATTTTGACCAAACACGACACTCCTAGCCCTTGGAAACAAAAAAAGTTAATTTTGACCAAAAATTACACTTCTGGCCCTTGGAAGCCAAAAATGGTAATTTTGACCCAAAACGACACTGCAGGCCCTTGTTAGCCAAAAAATTGTATTTTGACCAAAAATGACACTCCTAGCCCTTGGGAGCAAAAAATGGTAATTTTGACCAAAAACAACACTCCCGGCTCTTGGAAGCCAAAAGTGGTCATTTTGAGAAAAACGACACTTCCTGCCCTTTGAGACCAAAAATGGTAATTTTGACCAAAAACTACACTCTCTGGCCCTTGTAAGCCAAAAATGGTCATTTTGACCCAAAACGACACTTCCGGCCTTTTGAGACCAAAAATGGTCATTTTGATTAATAACGACAGTCCCGGCCCTTTGAAACAGAAAATGGTAATTTTTACCAAAAATGACACTCCCTTTGAGACTAAAAATGGTAATTTTGACCAAAAACCACACTCCTGACTCCTGTAAGCCAAAAATGGTAATTTTGACCAAAAATTACACTCCTGGCCCTTGTAAGCCAAAAAAATGGTCATTTTGACCAAAAATTACACTTCTGGCCCTTGGAAGCCAAAAAATGTAATTTTGACCCAAAACGACACTGCAGCCCTTGTAAGCCAAAAAATAGTAATTTTGACCAAAACTGACACTACTACCCACGGAAGCAAAAAATGGTAATTTTGACCAAAAACAACACTCCCGGCTCTTGGAAGCCAAAATTGGTCATTTTGAGAAAAATTACACTTCCTGCCCTTTGAGACCAAAAATGGTAATTTTGACAAAAAACTACACTCTCTGGCCCTTGTAAGCCAAAAATGGTAATTTTGACCCAAAACGACACTTCCGGCCTTTTGAGACAAAAAATGGTAATTTTGACAAAAAACCACACTCCCGACTCCTGTAAGCCAAAAATGGTAATTTTGAGCAAAAATGACACTCCTGGCACTTGTAAGCCAAAAAATGGTCATTTTGACCAAAAATTACACTTCTGGCCCTTTGAAGCCAAAAATTTTAATTTTGACCCAAAACGACACTTCTGCCTTGGAAGCACAAAATGGTCATTTTGACCAAAAACTATACTTCCGGCCCTTGTAAGCCAAAAAATTGTAATTTTGACCAAAACTGACACTCCTAGCCCATGGAAGCAAAAAATGGTAATTTTGACCAAAAACTACACTTCTGGCCCTTGTAAGATAAAAAAGTGTCATTTTGACCAAACACGACACTCCTAGCCCTTGGAAACAAAAAAAGTTAATTTTGACCAAAAATTACACTTCTGGCCCTTGGAAGCCAAAAATGGTAATTTTGACCCAAAACGACACTGCAGGACCTTGTTAGCCAAAAAATTGTAATTTTGACCAAAACTGACACTCCTAGCCCATGGAAGCAAAAAATGGTAATTTTGACCAAAAACGACACTTCTGGCTCTTGGAAGCCAAAAATGGCCATTTTTACCAAAATCCACACTCCCGACTCCTGTCAGCCAAAAATGGTATTATTTTGACCAAAAATGACACTCCTGGCCCTTTTAAGCCAAAAATTGTAATTTTGACCCAAAACGACACTGCCGCCCTTGCAAGCAAAAAATGGTAATTTTGACCAAAAATTACACTTCCGGCCCTTGTAAGCCAAAATTTTTTAATTTTGACCTAAACTGACACTCCTAGCCCATGGAAGCAAAAAATTGTAATTTTGACCAAAAACGACACTTCCAGCTCTTGGAAGCCAAAAATGGCCATTTTGACCAAAAACTACACTCCTGGCCCTTGGAAGCCAAAAATGGTAATTTTGTCCCAAAACGACACTCGCGGCCCTTGGAAGCAAAAAATTGTAATTTTGACCAAAAACTACACTTCTGGCCCTTGTAAGATAAAAAATGGTCATTTTGACCCAAAACGACACTTCCGGCCTTTTGAGAACAAAAATGGTCATTTTGACCAATAACGACAGTTCCGGCCCTTTGAAACAGAAAATGGTAATTTTTACCAAAACCGACACTCCCTTTGAGACAAAAAATGGTAATTTTGACCAAAAACCACACTCCGGACTCCTGTAAGCCAAAAATGGTAATTTTGACCAAAAATGACACTCCTGGCCCTTGTAAGCCAAAATATGGTCATTTTGACCCAAAACGACACTGCCGGCCCTTGTAAGACAAAAATTGTATTTTGACAAACAACGACACTCCTAGCCCTTGGGAGCAAAAAATGGTAATTTTGACCAAAAACAACACTCTCTGGCCCTTGTAAGCCAAAAATGGTCATTTTGTCCCAAAACGACACTCGCGGCCCTCGGAAGCAAAAAATTGTAATTTTGACCAAAAACTACACTTCTGGCCCTTGTAAGATAAAAAAGTGTCATTTTGACCAAACACGACACTCCTAGCCCTTGGAAACAAAAAAAGTTAATTTTGACCAAAAATTACACTTCTGGCCCTTGGAAGCCAAAAATGGTAATTTTGACCCAAAACGACACTGCAGGCCCTTGTTAGCCAAAAAATTGTATTTTGACCAAAAATGACACTCCTAGCCCTTGGGAGCAAAAAATGGTAATTTTGACCAAAAACAACACTCCCGGCTCTTGGAAGCCAAAAGTGGTCATTTTGAGAAAAACGACACTTCCTGCCCTTTGAGACCAAAAATGGTAATTTTGACCAAAAACTACACTCTCTGGCCCTTGTAAGCCAAAAATGGTCATTTTGACCCAAAACGACACTTCCGGCCTTTTGAGACCAAAAATGGTCATTTTGATTAATAACGACAGTCCCGGCCCTTTGAAACAGAAAATGGTAATTTTTACCAAAAATGACACTCCCTTTGAGACAAAAAATTGTAATTTTGACCAAAAACCACACTCCTGACTCCTGTAAGCCAAAAATGGTAATTTTGACCAAAAATTACACTCCTGGCCCTTGTAAGCCAAAAAAATGGTCATTTTGACCAAAAATTACACTTCTGGCCCTTGGAAGCCAAAAATGGTAATTTTGACCCAAAACGACACTGCAGCCCTTGTAAGCCAAAAAATAGTAATTTTGACCAAAACTGACACTACTACCCATGGAAGCAAAAAATGGTAATTTGGACCAAAAACGACACTCCCGGCTCTTGGAAGCCAAAAATGGCCATTTTGACCAAAAATGACACTCCCGGCCCTTGGAAGCAAAAAAATTGGTAAATTTGATCAAAATTACACTCCCGGCTCTTGGAAGCCAAAAATGGCCATTTTGACCTAAAACGACACTCCCGGCCCTTGGAAGCCAAAAAATGGTCATTTTGACCAAAAACTACACTCCTTGCTCTCGTAAGCAAAAAAATGGTCTTTTTGACCAAAAACGACACTCGCAGCCCATTCAGACCAAAAATGGTCATTTTGACCAAAAAATTACACTCCCAGCGCTTGGAAGGCAACAATGGTAATTTTGACCCAAAACGACACTCCTAGACCTTGGGAGCAAAAAATGGTAATTTTGACCAAAAACGACAATCCCAGCTCTTTAGAATAAAAGTAGTCATTTTGACCAAAAACTACACTCCTGGCCCTTGGAAGCCAAAAATTGTCATTTTGTCCCAAAACGACACTCGCGGCCCATGGAAGCAAAAAATGGTAATTTGGACCAAAAACGACACTCCCGGCTCTTGGAAGCCAAAAATGGCCATTTTGACCAAAAATGACACTCCCGGCCCTTGGAAGCAAAAAAATTGGTAAATTTGATCAAAATTACACTCCCGGCTCTTGGAAGCCAAAAATGGCCATTTTGACCTAAAACGACACTCCCGGCCCTTGGAAGCCAAAAAATGGTCATTTTGACCAAAAACTACACTCCTTGCTCTCGTAAGCAAAAAAATGGTCTTTTTGACCAAAAACGACACTCGCAGCCCATTCAGACCAAAAATGGTCATTTTGACCAAAAAATTACACTCCCAGCGCTTGGAAGGCAACAATGGTAATTTTGACCCAAAACGACACTCCTAGACCTTGGGAGCAAAAAATGGTAATTTTGACCAAAAACGACAATCCCAGCTCTTTAGAATAAAAGTAGTCATTTTGACCAAAAACTACACTCCTGGCCCTTGGAAGCCAAAAATTGTCATTTTGTCCCAAAACGACACTCGCGGCCCTTGGAAGCAAAAAATTGTAATTTTGACCAAAAACTACACTTCTTTCCCTTGTAAGCCAAAAAATGGTCATTTTGAGCAAAAACTACACTCCTTGTTCTAGTAAGCAAAAAAATGGTCTTTTTGACCAAAAACGACACTCGCAGCCCATTCAGACCAAAAATGGTCATTTTGACCAAAAATGACACTCCTGGCCCTTGTAAGCCAAAAAATGGTCATTTTGACCAAAAATTACACTTCTGGCCCTTTGAAGCCAAAAATGGTAATTTTGACCCAAAACGACACTTCTGGCCTTTTGAGACCAATAATGGTAATTTTGACCAAAGACGACAGTCCCGGCCCTTTGAAACAGAAAATTGTAATTTTTACCAAAAATGACACTCCCTTTGAGAAAAAAAATGGTAATTTTGACCAAAAACCACACTCCCGACTCCTGTAAGCCAAAAATGGTAATTTTGACCAAAAATGACACTACTGGCCCTTGTAAGCCAGAAAATGGTCATTTTGACCAAAAATTACACTACTGGCCCTTGGAAGCCAAAAATTGTCATTTAGACCCAAAACGACACTGCCGCCCTTGGAAGCAAAAAAATGGTCATTTTGACCAAAAACTACACTTCCGGCCCTTGAAAGCCAAAAAATGGTAATTTTGACCAAAAACGACACTCCTGGCTCTTGGAAGCCAAAAATGGCCATTTTGACCAAAAACGACACTCCCAAATCTTGGAAGCTAAAAATGGCAATTTTGACCAAAAATGACACTCCCGGCTCCTGGAAGCAAAAAATGGTAATTTTAACCAAAAACTACACTCTTGACCCTTGAAAGCCAAAAATGGTAATTTTGTCCCAAAACGACACTCGCGGCCCTTGGAAGCAAAAAATTGTAATTTTGACCAAAAACTACACTTCTGGCCCTTGTAAGCCAAAAAATTGTAATTTTGACCAAAACTGACACTCCTAGCCCATGGAAGCAAAAAATTATAATTTTGACCAAAAAACGACACTTCTGGCTCTTGGAAGCCAAAAATGGCCATTTTGACCAAAAACCACACTCCCGACTCCTGTCAGCCAAAAATGGTAATTTTGACCAAAAATGACACTCCTGGCCCTTGTAAGCCAAAAATTGTAATTTTGACCCAAAACGACACTGCCGCCCTTGGAAGAAAAAAATGGTAATTTTGACCAAAAATTACACTTCTGGCCCTTGTAAGCCAAAAAAATTTAATTTTGACCAAAACTGACACTTCCAGCTCTTGGAAGCCAAAAATGGCCATTTTGACCAAAAACGACACCCCGGCTATTGGAAGCAAAAAATGGTAATTTTGACCAAAAACTACACTCCTGGCCCTTGGAAGCCAAAAATTGTCATTTTGTCCCAAAACGACACTCGCGGCCCTTGGAAGCAAAAAATTGTAATTTTGACCAAAAACTACACTTCTGGCCCTTGTAAGATAAAAAATGGTCATTTTGACCCAAAACGACACTTCCGGCCTTTTGAGACCAAAAATGGTCATTTTGACCAAAAACGACAGTCCCAGCCCTTTGAAACAGAAAATTGTAATTTTTACCAAAAATGACACTCCCTTTGAGACAAAAAATGGTAATTTTGACCAAAAACCACACTCCCGACTCCTGTAAGCCAAAAATGGTAATTTTTTACCAAAAATGACACTTCTTGCCGTTGTAAGCCAGAAAATGGTCATTTTGACCAAAAATTACACTTCTGGCCCTTGGAAGCCAAAAATGGTCATTTAGACCCCAAACGACACTGCCGCCCTTGTAAACAAAAAATGGTCATTTTGACCAAAAACTACACTTCCGGCCCTTGAAAGCCAAAAATGGTCATTTTGTCCTAAAACGACACTCGCGGCCCTTGGAAGCAAAAAATTGTAATTTTGACCAAAAACTACACTTCTGGCCCTTGTAAGCCAAAAACTTGTAATTTTGACCAAAACTGACACTCCTAACCCATGGAAGCAAAAAATGGTAATTTTGACCAAAAACGACACTCCCGGCTCCTGGAAGCAAAAAAAGGTAATTTTGACCAAAAACTACACTCCTGGCCCTTGGAAGCCAAAAATGGACATTTTGTCCCAAAACGACACTGGCGGCCCTTGGAAGCAAAAAATTTTAATTTTGACCAAAAACTACACTTCTGGCCCTTGTAAGCCAAAAAATGGTAATTTTGACCAAAAACCGCACTCCCGACTCCTGTAAGCCAAAAATGGTAATTTTGACCAAAAATGACACTCCTGGCCCTTGTAAGCCAAAAAATGGTCATTTTGACCCAAAACGACACCGCCGGCCCTTGTAAGCCAAAAATTGTATTTTGACAAAAAACGACACTCCTAGCCCTTGGGAGCAAAAATGGTAATTTTGACCAAAAACAACACTCCCGGCTCTTGGAAGCCAAAAGTGGTCATTTTGAAAAAAACGGCACTTCCTGCCCTTTGAGTCCAAAAATGGTAATTTTGACCAAAAACTGCACTCTCTGGCCCTTGTAAGCCAAAAAAGGTCATTTTATCCCAAAACGACACTTCCGGCCTTTTGAGACCAAAAATGGTAATTTTGACCCAAAACAAAAATGGTAATTTTGACCAAAAACGACACTTCCAGCTCTTGGAAGCCAAAAACGGCCATTTTGACCAAAAACGACACCCCGGCTATTGGAAGCAAAAAATGGTAATTTTGACCAAAAACTACACTCCTGGCCCTTGGAAGCCAAAAATTGTCATTTTGTCCCAAAACGACACTCGCGGCCCTTGGAAGCAAAAAATTTTAATTTTAACCAAAAACTACACTTCTGGCCCTTGTAAGATAAAAAATAGTCATTTTGACCCAAAACGACACTTCCGGCCTTTTGAGACCAAAAATGGTAATTTTGACCCAAAACGACACTTCCGGCCTTTTGAGACCAAAAATGGTCATTTTGACAAATAACAACAGTCCCGGCCCTTTGAAACAGAAAATTGTAATTTTTACCAAAAATGACACTCCCTTTGAGACGAAAATGGTAATTTTGACCAAAAACTACACTTCCGGCCCTTGTAAGCCAAAAAATTGTAATTTTGACCAAAACTGACTCTCCTAGCCCATGGAAGCAAACATGGTAATTTTGACCAAAAACGACACTCCCGGCTCTTGGAAGCCAAAAATGGCAATTTTGACCAAAAACGACACTCCCGACTCCTGGAAGCAAAAAAAGGTAATTTTGACCAAAAACAACACTCCCGGCTCTTGGAAGCCAAAAGTGGTCATTTTGAGAAAAAAGGACACTTCCTGCCCTTTGAGACCAAAAATGGTAATTTTGACCAAAAACTACACTCTCTGGCCCTTGTAAGCCAAAAATGGTAATTTTGACCCAAAACGACACTTCTGGCCTTTTGAGACCAATAATGGTAATTTTGACCAAAAATATAGTAAGTAAGGATAGGATAGTAAGATCTTATCTTACAAGGGCCAGAAGTGTAGTTTTTGGTCAAAATTACAATTTTTTACTTCCAAGGGCCGCGAGTGTCGTTTTGGGACAAAATGACAATTTTTGGCTTCCAAGGGCCAGGAGTGTAGTTTTTGGTCAAAATTACCATTTTTTGCTTCCAATAGCCGGTGTGTCGTTTTTGGTCAAAATGGCCATTTTTGGCTTCCAAGAGCTGGAAGTGTCGTTTTTGGTCAAAATTACCATTTTTTGCTTCCATGGGCTAGGAGTGTCAGTTTTGGTCAAAATTAAAATTTTTTGGCTTACAAGGGCCAGAAGTGTAATTTTTGGTCAAAATTACCATTTTTTTCTTCCAAGGGCGGCAGTGTCGTTTTGGGTCAAAATTACAATTTTTGGCTTACAAGGGCCAGGAGTGTCATTTTTGGTCAAAATTACCATTTTTGGCTGACAGGAGTCGGGAGTGTGGTTTTTGGTCAAAATGGCCATTTTTGGCTTCCAAGAGCCAGAAGTGTCGTTTTTTGGTCAAAATTACCATTTTTTGCTTCCATGGGCTAGGAGTGTCAGTTTTGGTCAAAATTACAATTTTTTGGCTTACAAGGGCCAGAAGTGTAGTTTTTGGTCAAAATTACAATTTTTTGCTTCCAAGGGCCGCGAGTGTCGTTTTAGGACAAAATGACCATTTTTGGCTTTCAAGGGCCAAGAGTGTAGTTTTTGGTTAAAATTACCATTTTTTGCTTCCAGGAGCCGGGAGTGTCATTTTTGGTCAAAATTGCCATTTTTGGCTTCCAAGATTTGGGACTGTCGTTTTTTGTCAAAATGGCCATTTTTGGCTTCCAAGAGCCGGGAGTGTCGTTTTTGGTCAAAATTACCATTTTTTGGCTTACAAGGGCCGGAAGTGTAGTTTTTGGTCAAAATGACCATTTTTTGCTTCCAAGGGCGTCAGTGTCGTTTTGGGTCTAAATTACCATTTTTGGCTTCCAAGGGCCAGTAGTGTAATTTTTGGTCAAAATGACCATTTTCTGGCTTACAAGGGCCAGTAGTGTCATTTTTGGTCAAAATTACCATTTTTGGCTTACAGGAGTCGGGAGTGTGGTTTTTGGTCAAAATTACCATTTTTTGTCTCAAAGGGAGTGTCATTTTTGGTAAAAATTACAATTTTCTGTTTCAAAGGGCCGGGACTGTCGTTATTGGTCAAAATGACCATTATTGGTCTCAAATGGCCGGAAGTGTCGTTTTGGGTCAAAATGACCATTTTTGGTCTCAAAAGGCCGGAAGTGTCGTTTTGGGTCAAAATTACCATTTTTGGCTTACAAGGGCCAGAGAGTGAAGTTTTTGGTCAAAATTACCATTTTTGGTCTCAAAGGGCAGGAAGTGTCGTTTTTTTCAAAATGACCACTTTTGGCTTCCTAGAGCCGGGAGTGTTGTTTTTGGTCAAAATTACTATTTTTTGCTCCCAAGGGCTAGGAGTGTAGTTTTTGGTCAAAATTACCATTTTTTGCTTACAAGGGCCGGCAGTGTCCTTTTTTGTCAAAATGGCCATTTTTGGCTTACAAGAGTCGGGAGTGTGTTTTTTGGTCAAAATTGCCATTTTTGGCTTCCAAGAGCCGGAAGTGTCGTTTTTGGACAAAATTACCATTTTTTGCTTCCATGGGCTAGGAGTGTCAGTTTTGGTCAAAATTACAATTTTTTGGCTTACAAAGGCCAGAAGTGTAATTTTTGGTCAAAATTACCATTTTTTTCTTCCAAGGGCGGCAGTGTCGTTTTGGGTCAAAATTAAAATTTTTGGCTTACAAGGGCCAGGAGTGTCATTTTTGGTCAAAATTACCATTTTTGGCTGACAGGAGTCGGGAGTGTGGTTTTTGGTCAAAATGGCCATTTTTGGCTTCCAAGAGCCAGAAGTGTCGTTTTTTGGTCAAAATTACCATTTTTTGCTTCCATGGGCTAGGAGTGTCAGTTTTGGTCAAAATTACAATTTTTTGGCTTACAAGGGCCAGAAGTGTAGTTTTTGGTCAAAATTACAATTTTTTGCTTCCAAGGGCCGCGAGTGTCGTTTTAGGACAAAATGACCATTTTTGGCTTTCAAGGGCCAAGAGTGTAGTTTTTGCTTAAAATTACCATTTTTTGCTTCCAGGAGCCGGGAGTGTAGTTTTTGGTCAAAATGACCATTCTTTGCTTCCAAGGGCCATGAGTGTCATTTTTGGTCAAAATTACCATTTTTGGCTTACAGGAGTCGGGAGTGTGGTTTTTGGTCAAAATTACCATTTTTTGTCTCAAAGGGAGTGTCGTTTTTGGTAAAAATTACCATTTTCTGTTTCAAAGGGCCGGGACTGTCGTTATTGGTCAAAATGACCATTTTTAGCCTCAAAAGGCCGGAAGTGTCGTTTTGGGTCAAAATGACCATTTTTTATCTTACAAGGGCCAGAAGTGTAGTTTTTGGTCAAAATTACCATTTTTTTTGCTTCCAATAGCCAGGGTGTCGTTTTTGGTCAAAATTGCCATTTTTGGCTTCCAAGAGCTGGAAGTGTCGTTTTTGGTCAAAATTACCATTTTTTGCTTCCATGGGCTAGGAGTGTTAGTTTTGGTCAAAATCACAATTTTTTGGCTTACAAGGGCCGGAAGTGTCGTTTTGGGACAAAATGACCATTTTTGGCTTCCAAGGGCCAGGAGTGTAGTTTTTGGTCAAAATTACCATTTTTTGCTTCCAATAGCCAGGGTGTCGTTTTTGGTCAAAATGGCCATTTTTGGCTTCCAAGAGCTGGAAGTTTCGTTTTTGGTCAAAATTACCATTTTTTGCTTCCATGGGCTAGGAGTGTTTTGGTCAAAATCACAATTTTTTGTCTTACAAGGGCCGGAAGTGTCATTTTGGGTCAAAATGACCATTTTTGGTCTGAATGGGCTGCGAGTGTCGTTTTTGGTCAAAAAGACCATTTTTTTGCTTACGAGAACAAGGAGTGTAGTTTTTGGTCAAAATGACCATTTTTTGGCTTACAAGGAGAAAGAAGTGTAGTTTTTGGTCAAAATTACAATTTTTTGCTTCCAAGGGCCGCGAGTGTCGTTTTGGGACAAAATGACCATTTTTGGCTTCCAAGGGCCAGCAGTGTAGTTTTTGGTCAAAATCACTACTTTTATTCTAAAGGGCTGGGATTGTCGTTTTTGGTCAAAATTACCATTTTTTGCTCCCAAGGTCTAGGAGTGTCGTTTTGGGTCAAAATTACCATTGTTGCCTTCCAAGGGCTGGGAGTGTAATTTTTTGGTCAAAATGACCATTTTTGGTCTGAATGGGCTGCGAGTGTCGTTTTTGGTCAAAAAGACCATTTTTTTGCTTACGAGAGCAAGGAGTGTAGTTTTTGGTCAAAATTACAATTTTTTGGCTTACAAGGGCCAGGAGTGTCATTTTTGGTCAAAATTACCATTTTTGGCTTACAGGAGTCGGGAGTGTGGTTTTGGGTCAAAATTACCATTTTTTGTCTCAAAGGGAGTGTCGGTTTTGGTAAAAATTACCATTTTCTGTTTCAAAGGGCCGGGACTGTCGTTATTGGTCAAAATTACCATTTTTGGTCTCAAAAGGCCGGAAGTGTCGTTTTGGGTCAAAATGACCATTTTTTATCTTACAAGGGCCAGAAGTGTAGTTTTTGGTCAAAATTACAATTTTTTGCTTCCAAGGGCCGCGATTGTCGTTTTGGGACAAAATGACAATTTTTGGCTTCCAAGGGCCAGGAGTGTAGTTTTTCAAAATTACCATTTTTTGCTCCCAATAGCCGGTGTGTCTTTTTTGGTCAAAATGGCCATTTTCTGCTTCCAAGAGCTGGAAGTGTCGTTTTTGGTCAAAATTACCATTTTTTGCTTCCATGGGCTAGGAGTGTCAGTTTTGGTCAAAATTAAAATTTTTTGGCTTACAAGGGCCAGTAGTGTAATTTTTGGTCAAAATTACCATTTTTTTCTTCCAAGGGCGGCAGTGTCGTTTTGGGTCAAAATTACAATTTTTGGCTTACAAGGGCCAGGAGTGTCATTTTTGGTCAAAATTACCATTTTTGGCTGACAGGAGTCGGGAGTGTGGTTTTTGGTCAAAATGGCCATTTTTGGCTTCCAAGAGCCAGAAGTGTCGTTTTTTGGTTAAAATTACCATTTTTTGCTTCCATGGGCTAGGAGTGTCGGTTTTGGTCAAAATTACAATTTTTTGGCTTACAAGGGCCAGAAGTGTAGTTTTTGGTCAAAATTACAATTTTTTGCTTCCAAGGGCCGCGAGTGTCGTTTTGGGACAAAATGACCATTTTTGGCTTTCAAGGGCCAAGAGTGTAGTTTTTGGTTAAAATTACCATTTTTTGCTTCCAGGAGCCGGGAGTGTAATTTTTGGTCAAAATTGCCATTTTTGGCTTCCAAGATATGGGAGTGTCGTTTTTGGTCAAAATGGCCATTTTTGGCTTCCAAGAGCCGGGAGTGTCGTTTTTGGTCAAAATTACCATTTTTTGGCTTACAAGGGCCGGAAGTGTTGTTTTTGGTCAAAATGACCATTTTTTTGCTTCCAAGGGCGGCAGTGTCGTTTTGGGTCTAAATGACCATTTTTGGCTTCCAAGGGCCAGTAGTGTAATTTTTGGTCAAAATGACCATTTTCTGGCTTACAAGGGCCAGTAGTGTCATTTTTGGTCAAAATTACCATTTTTGGCTTACAGGAGTCGGGAGTGTGGTTTTTGGTCAAAATTACCATTTTTTGTCTCAAAGGGAGTGTCATTTTTGTTAAAAATTACAATTTTCTGTTTCAAAGGGCCGGGACTGTCGTTATTGGTCAAAATGACCATTATTGGTCTCAAAAGGCCGGAAGTGTCGTTTTGGGTCAAAATGACCATTTTTGGTCTCAAAAGGCCGGAAGTGTCGTTTTGGGTCAAAATTACCATTTTTGGCTTACAAGGGCCAGAGAGTGAAGTTTTTGGTCAAAATTACCATTTTTGGTCTCAAAGGGCAGGAAGTGTCGTTTTTTTCAAAATGACCACTTTTGGCTTCCTAGAGCCGGGAGTGTTGTTTTTGGTCAAAATTACTATTTTTTGCTCCCAAGGGCTAGGAGTGTAGTTTTTGGTCAAAATTACTATTTTTTGCTTACAAGTGCCGGCAGTGTCGTTTTTGGTCAAAATGGCCATTTTTGGCTTCCAAGAGCCGGAAGTGTCGTTTTTGGTCAAAATTACAATAACGACAGTCCCGGCCCTTTGAAACAGAAAATTGTAATTTTTAACAAAAATGACACTCCCTTTGAGACAAAAAATGGTAATTTTGACCAAAAACCACACTCCCGACTCCTGTAAGCCAAAAATGGTAATTTTGACCAAAAATGACACTCCTGGCCCTTGTAAGCCAAAAAATTGTAATTTTGACCAAAAACTACACTCCTTGCTCTCGTAAGCAAAAAAATGGTCTTTTTGACCAAAAACGACACTCGCAGCCCATTCAGACCAAAAATGGTCATTTTGACCAAAAAATTACACTCCCAGCCCTTGGAAGGCAACAATGGTAATTTTGACCCAAAACGACACTCCTAGACCTTGGGAGCAAAAAATGGTAATTTTGACCAAAAACGACAATCCCAGCCCTTTAGAATAAAAGTAGTGATTTTGACCAAAAACTACACTGCTGGCCCTTGGAAGCCAAAAATGGTCATTTTGTCCCAAAACGACACTTGCGGCCCTTGGAAGCAAAAAATTGTAATTTTGACCAAAAACTATACTTCTTTCTCCTTGTAAGCCAAAAAATGGTCATTTTGACCAAAAACTACACTCCTTGTTCTCGTAAGCAAAAAAATGGTCTTTTTGACCAAAAACGACACTCGCAGCCCATTCAGACCAAAAATGGTCATTTTGACCAAAAATGACACTCCTGGCCCTTGTAAGCCAAAAAATGGTCATTTTGACCAAAAATTACACTTCTGGCCCTTTGAAGCCAAAAATTGTAATTTTGACCCAAAACGACACTGCTGCCCTTGGAAGCAAAAAATGGTAATTTTGACCAAAAACGACACTGCTGCCCTTGGAAGCAAAAAATGGTAATTTTGACCAAAAACGACACTGCTGCCCTTGGAAGCCAAAAATGGCCATTTTGACCAAAACTGACACCCCGGCTATTGGAAGCAAAAAATTTTAATTTTGACCAAAAACTACACTCCTGGCCCTTGGAAGCCAAAAATGGTCATTTTGTCCTAAAACGACACTCGCGGCCATTGGAAGCAAAAAATTGTAATTTTGACCAAAAACTACACTTCTGGCCCTTGTAAGATAAAAAATGGTCATTTTGACACAAAACGACAGTAAGCCAAAAAATTGTAATTTTGACCAAAACTGACACTCCTAGCCCATGGAAGCAAAAAAATGGTAATTTTGACCAAAAAACGACACTTCTGGCTCTTGGAAGCCAAAAATGGCCATTTTGACCAAAAACCACACTCCCGACTCCTGTCAGCCAAAAATGGTAATTTTGACCAAAAATGACACTCCTGGCCCTTGTAAGCCAAAAATTGTAATTTTAACCCAAAACGACACTTCCGGCCCTTGTAAGCCAAAAAATTTTAATTTTGACCAAAACTGACACTCCTAGCCCATGGAAGCAAAAAATGGTAATTTTGACCAAAAACGACACTTCCAGCTCTTGGAAGCCAAAAATGGCCATTTTGACCAAAAACGACACACCGGCTATTGGAAGCAAAAAATGGTAATTTTGACCAAAAACTACACTCCTGGCCCTTGGAAGCCAAAAATTGTCATTTTGTCCCAAAACGACACTCGCGGCCCTTGGAAGTAAAAAATTGTAATTTTGACCAAAAACTACACTTCTGGCCCTTGTAAGATAAAAATGGTCATTTTGACCCAAAACGACACTTCCGGCCTTTTGAGACCAAACATGGTAATTTTGACCAAAAACGACACTTCCAGCTCTTGGAAGCCAAAAATGGCCATTTTGACCAAAAACGACACACCGGCTATTGGAAGCAAAAAATGGTAATTTTGACCAAAAACTACACTCCTGGCCCTTGGAAGCCAAAAATTGTCATTTTGTCCCAAAACGACACTCGCGGCCCTTGGAAGTAAAAAATTGTAATTTTGACCAAAAACTACACTTCTGGCCCTTGTAAGATAAAAATGGTCATTTTGACCCTTAACGACACTTCCGGCCTTTTGAGACCAAAAATGGTCATTTTGACCAATAACGACAGTCCCGGCCCTTTGAAACAGAAAATGGTAATTTTTACCAAAACCGACACTCCCTTTGAAACGACACTCGCGGCCCTTGGAAGCAAAAAATTGTAATTTTGACCAAAAACTACACTTCTGGCCCTTGTAAGCCAAAAAATTGTAATTTTGACCAAAACCGACACTCCTAGCCCATGGAAGCAAAAAACGGTAATTTTAACCAAAAAACGACACTTCTGGCTCTTGGAAGCCAAAAATGGCCATTTTGACCAAAAACCACACTCCCGACTCCTGTCAGCCAAAAATGGTAATTTTGACCAAAAATTACACTCCTGGCCCTTGTAAGCCAAAAATTGTAATTTTGACCCAAAACGACACTGCCGCCCTTGGAAGAAAAAAATGGTAATTTTGACCAAAAATTACACTACTGGCCCTTGTAAGCCAAAAAATTTTAATTTTGACCAAAACTGACACTCCTAGCCCATGGAAGCAAAAAATGGTAATTTTGACCAAAAACGACACTTCCAGCTCTTGGAAGCAGAAAATGGCCATTTTGACCAAAAACGACACACCGGCTATTGGAAGCAAAAATGGTAATTTTGACCAAAAACTACACTCCTGGCCCTTGGAAGCCAAAAATTGTCATTTTGTCCCAAAACGACACTCGCGGCCCTTGGAAGCAAAAAATTGTAATTTTGACCAAAAACTACACTTCTGGCCCTTGTAAGATAAAAAATGGTCATTTTGACCCAAAACGACACTTCCGGCCTTTTGAGACCAAAAATGGTAATTTTGACCAATAACGACAGTCCAGGCCCTTTGAAACAGAAAATGGTAATTTTTACCAAAACCGACACTCCCTTTGAGACAAAAAATGGTAATTTTGACCCAAAACCACACTCCCGACTCCTGTAAGCCAAAAATGGTAATTTTGACCAAAAATGACACTCCTGGCCCTTGTAAGCCAAAAAATTGTAATTTTGACCAAAAACTACACTCGCAGCCCATTCAGACCAAAAATGGTCATTTTGACCAAAAAATTACACTCCCAGCCCTTGGAAGGCAACAATGGTAATTTTGACCCAAAACGACACTCCTAGACCTTGGGAGCAAAAAATGGTAAATTTGACCAAAAACGACAATCCCAGCCCTTTAGAATAAAAGTAGTGATTTTGACCAAAAACTACACTGCTGGCCCTTGGAAGCCAAAAATGGTCATTTTGTCCCAAAACGACACTCGCGGCCCTTGGAAGCAAAAAATTGTAATTTTGACCAAAAACTACACTTCTTTCTCCTTGTAAGCCAAAAAATGGTCATTTTGACCAAAAACTACACTCCTTGTTCTCGTAAGCAAAAAAATGGTCTTTTTGACCAAAAACGACACTCGCAGCCCATTCAGACCAAAAATGGTCATTTTGACCAAAATGACACTCCTGGCCCTTGTAAGCCAAAAAAATTGTCATTTTGACCAAAAATTACACTTCTGGCCCTTTGAAGCCAAAAATTGTAATTTTGACCCAAAACGACACTGCTGCCCTTGGAAGCAAAAAATGGTAATTTTGACCAAAAACGACACTTCCGGCTCTTGGAAGCCAAAAATGGCCATTTTGACCAAAACTGACACCCCGGCTATTGGAAAGCAAAAAATTTTAATTTTGACCAAAAACTACACTCCTGGCCCTTGGAAGCCAAAAATGGTCATTTTGTCCCAAAACGACACTCGCGGCCCTTGGAAGCAAAAAATTCAAAATGACCATTATTGGTCTCAAAAGGCCGGAAGTGTCGTTTTGGGTCAAAATGACCATTTTTGGTCTCAAAAGGCCGGAAGTGTCGTTTTTGGTCAAAATTACCATTTTTGGTCTCAAAGGGCAGGAAGTGTCGTTTTTTTCAAAATGACCACTTTTGGCTTCCTAGAGCCGGGAGTGTTGTTTTTGGTCAAAATTACTATTTTTTGCTCCCAAGGGCTAGGAGTGTAGTTTTTGGTCAAAATTACCATTTTTTGCTTACAAGTGCCGGCAGTGTCGTTTTTGGTCAAAATGGCCATTTTTGGCTTCCAAGAGCCGGAAGTGTCGTTTTTGGTCAAAATTACCATTTTTTGTCTCAAAGGGAGTGTCGGTTTTGGTAAAAATTACCATTTTCTGTTTCAAAGGGCCGGGACTGTCGTTATTGGTCAAAATGACCATTTTTGGTCTCAAAAGGCCGGAAGTGTCGTTTTGGGTCAAAATGACCATTTTTATCTTACAAGGGCCAGAAGTGTAGTTTTTGGTCAAAATTACAATTTTTTACTTCCAAGGGCCGCGAGTGTCGTTTTGGGACAAAATGACAATTTTTGGCTTCCAAGGGCCAGGAGTGTAGTTTTTGGTCAAAATTACCATTTTTTGCTTCCAATAGCCGGTGTGTCGTTTTTGGTCAAAATGGCCATTTTTGGCTTCCAAGAGCTGGAAGTGTCTTTTTTTGTCAAAATTACCATTTTTTGCTTCCATGGGCTAGGAGTGTCAGTTTTGGTCAAAATTAAAATTTTTTGGCTTACAAGGGCCGGAAGTGTAATTTTTGGTCAAAATTACCATTTTTTTCTTCCAAGGGCGGCAGTGTCGTTTTGGGTCAAAATTACAATTTTTGGCTTACAAGGGCCAGGAGTGTCATTTTTGGTCAAAATTACCATTTTTGGCTGACAGGAGTCGGGAGTGTGGTTTTTGGTCAAAATGGCCATTTTTGGCTTCCAAGAGCCAGAAGTGTCGTTTTTTGGTCAAAATTACCATTTTTTGCTTCCATGGGCTAGGAGTGTCAGTTTTGGTCAAAATTACAATTTTTTGGCTTACAAGGGCCAGAAGTGTAGTTTTTGGTCAAAATTACAATTTTTTGCTTCCAAGGGCCGCGAGTGTCGTTTTAGGACAAAATGACCATTTTTGGCTTTCAAGGGCCAAGAGTGTAGTTTTTGGTTAAAATTACCATTTTTTGCTTCCAGGAGCCGGGAGTGTCATTTTTGGTCAAAATTGCCATTTTTGGCTTCCAAGATTTGGGACTGTCGTTTTTTGTCAAAATGGCCATTTTTGGCTTCCAAGAGCCGGGAGTGTCGTTTTTGGTCAAAATTACCATTTTTTGGCTTACAAGGGCCGGAAGTGTAGTTTTTGGTCAAAATGACCATTTTTTGCTTCCAAGGGCGGCAGTGTCGTTTTGGGACAAAATGACCATTTTTGGCTTCCAAGGGCCAGCAGTGTAGTTTTTGGTCAAAATCACTACTTTTATTCTAAAGGGCTGGGATTGTCGTTTTTGGTCAAAATTACCATTTTTTGCTCCCAAGGTCTAGGAGTGTCGTTTTGGGTCAAAATTACACTACTGGCCCTTGGAAGCCAAAAATGGTCATTTAGACCCAAAACGACACTGCCGCCCTTGGAAGCAAAAAAATGGTCATTTTGACCAAAAACTACACTTCCGGCCCTTGTAAGCCAAAAAATGGTAATTTTGACCAAAAACGACACTCCCGGCTCTTGGAAGCCAAAAATGGCCATTTTGACCAAAAACGACACTCCCAAATCTTGGAAGCCAAAAATGGCAATTTGGACCAAAAATTACACTCCCGGCTCCTGGAAGCAAAAAATGGTAATTTTAACCAAAAACTACACTCTTGGCCCTTGAAAGCCAAAAATGGTCATTTTGTCCCAAAACGACACTCGCGGCCCTTGGAAGCAAAAAATTGTAATTTTGACCAAAAACTACACTTCTGGCCCTTGTAAGCCAAAAAATTGTAATTTTGACCAAAACCGACACTCCTAGCCCATGGAAGCAAAAAATGGTAATTTTAACCAAAAAACGACACTTCTGGCTCTTGGAAGCCAAAAATGGCCATTTTGACTAAAAACCACACTCCCGACTCCTGTCAGCCAAAAATGGTAATTTTGACCAAAAATGACACTCCTGGCCCTTGTAAGCCAAAAATTGTAATTTTGACCCAAAACGACACTGCCGCCCTTGGAAGAAAAAAATGGTAATTTTGACCAAAAATTACACTACTGGCCCTTGTAAGCCAAAAAATTTTAATTTTGACCAAAACTGACACTCCTAGCCCATGGAAGCAAAAAATGGTAATTTTGACCAAAAACGACACTTCCAGCTCTTGGAAGCAGAAAATGGCCATTTTGACCAAAAACGACACACCGGCTATTGGAAGCAAAAAATGGTAATTTTGACCAAAAACTACACTCCTGGCCCTTGGAAGCCAAAAATTGTCATTTTGTCCCAAAACGACACTCGCGGCCCTTGGAAGCAAAAAATTGTAATTTTGACCAAAAACTACACTTCTTTCTCCTTGTAAGCCAAAAAATGGTCATTTTGACCAAAAACTACACTCCTTGTTCTCGTAAGCAAAAAATGGTCTTTTTGACCAAAAACGACACTCGCAGCCCATTCAGACCAAAAATGGTCATTTTGACCAAAAATGACACTCCTGGCCCTTGTAAGCCAAAAAAATGGTCATTTTGACCAAAAATTACACTTCTGGCCCTTTGAAGCCAAAAATTGTAATTTTGACCCAAAACGACACTGCTGCCCTTGGAAGCAAAAAATGGTAATTTTGACCAAAAACGACACTTCCGGCTCTCGGAAGCCAAAAATGGCCATTTTGACCAAAACTGACACCCCGGCTATTGGAAGCAAAAAAATTTTAATTTTGACCAAAAACTACACTCCTGGCCCTTGGAAGCCAAAAATGGTCATTTTGTCCCAAAACGACACTCGCGGCCCTTGGAAGCAAAAAATTGTAATTTTGACCAAAAACTACACTTCTGGCCCTTGTAAGATAAAAAATGGTAATTTTGACCCAAAACGACACTTCCGGCCCTTGTAAGCCAAAGAATTGTGATTTTGACCAAAACTGACACTCCTAGCCCATGGAAGCAAAAAATGGTAATTTTGACCAAAAACGACACTTCCAGCTCTTGGAAGCCAAAAATGGCCATTTTGACCAAAAACGACACCCTGGCTATTGGAAGCAAAAAATGGTAATTTTGACCAAAAACTACACTCCTGGCCCTTGGAAGCCAAAAATGGTCATTTTGTCCCAAAACGACACTTCCGGCCCTTGTAAGCCAAAAAATTGTGATTTTGACCAAAACTGACACTCCTAGCCCACGGAAGCAAAAAATGGTAATTTTGACCAAAAACGACACTTCCAGCTCTTGGAAGCCAAAAATGGCAATTTTGACCAAAAACGACACCCTGGCTATTGGAAGCAAAAAAAATGGTAATTTTGACCAAAAACTACACTTCTGGCCCTTGTAAGATAAAAAATGGTCATTTTGACCCAAAACGACACTTCCGGCCTTTTGAGACTAAAAATGGTCATTTTGACCAATAACGACAGTCCCGGCCCTTTGAAACAGAAAATGGTAATTTTTACCAAAAACGACACTCCCTTTGAGACAAAAAATGGTAATTTTGACCAAAAACCACACTCCCGACTCCTGTAAGCCAAAAATGGTAATTTTGACCAAAAATGACACTCCTGGCCCTTGTAAGCCAAAAAATGGTCATTTTGACCAAAAATTACACTTCTGGCCCTTTGAAGCCAAAAATTGTAATTTTGACCCAAAACGACACTGCCGCCCTTGGAAGCAAAAAATGGTCATTTTGACCAAAAACTACACTTCCGGCCCTTGTAAGCAAAAAAATTGTAATTTTGACCAAAACTGACACTCCTAGCCCATGGAAGCAAAAATTGGTAATTTTGTCCAAAAACGACACTTCCGGCTCTTGGAAGCCAAAAATGGCAATTTTGACCAAAAAACACACTCCCGACTCCTGTAAGCCAAAAATGGTAATTTTGACCAAAAATGACACTCCTGGCCCTTGTAAGCCAAAAATTGTAATTTTGACCCAAAACGACACTGCCGCCCTTGGAAGCAAAAAATGGTAATTTTGACCAAAAATTACACTTCCGGCCCTTGTAAGCCAAAAAATTGTAATTTTGACCAAAACTGACACTCCTAGCCCATGGAAGGAAAAAATTGTAATTTTGACCAAAAACGACACTTCCGGCTCTTGGAAGCCAAAAATGGCCATTTTGACCAAAAACGACACAGCCGGCTATTGGAAGCAAAAAATGGTAATTTTGACCAAAAACTACACTCCTGGCCCTTGGAAGCCAAAAATTGTCATTTTGTCCCAAAACGACACTCGCGGCCCTTGGAAGCAAAAAATTGTAATTTTGACCAAAAACTACACTTCTTTCTCCTTGTAAGCCAAAAAATGGTCATTTTGACCAAAAACTACACTCCTTGTTCTCGTAAGCAAAAAAATGGTCTTTTTGACCAAAAACGACACTCGCAGCCCATTCAGACCAAAAATGGTCATTTTGACCAAAAATGACACTCCTGGCCCTTGTAAGCCAAAAAATGGTCATTTTGACCAAAAATTACACTTCTGGCCCTTTGAAGCCAAAAATTGTAATTTTGACCCAAAACGACACTGCTGCCCTTGGAAGCAAAAAATGGTAATTTTAACCAAAAACGACACTTCCGGCTCTCGGAAGCCAAAAATGGCCATTTTGACCAAAACTGACACCCCGGCTATTGGAAGCAAAAAATTTTAATTTTGACCAAAAACTACACTCCTGGCCCTTGGAAGCCAAAAATGGTCATTTTGTCCCAAAACGACACTCGCGGCCCTTGGAAGCAAAAAATTGTAATTTTGACCAAAAACTACACTTCTGGCCCTTGTAAGATAAAAAATGGTAATTTTGACCCAAAACGACACTTCCGGCCCTTGTAAGCCAAAGAATTGTGATTTTGACCAAAACTGACACTCCTAGCCCATGGAAGCAAAAAATGGTAATTTTGACCAAAAACGACACTTCCAGCTCTTGGAAGCCAAAAATGGCCATTTTGACCAAAAACGACACCCTGGCTATTGGAAGCAAAAAATGGTAATTTTGACCAAAAACTACACTCCTGGCCCTTGGAAGCCAAAAATGGTCATTTTGTCCCAAAACGACACTTCCGGCCCTTGTAAGCCAAAAAATTGTGATTTTGACCAAAACTGACACTCCTAGCCCACGGAAGCAAAAAATGGTAATTTTGACCAAAAACGACACTTCCAGCTCTTGGAAGCCAAAAATGGCAATTTTGACCAAAAACGACACCCTGGCTATTGGAAGCAAAAAAAATGGTAATTTTGACCAAAAACTACACTTCTGGCCCTTGTAAGATAAAAAATGGTCATTTTGACCCAAAACGACACTTCCGGCCTTTTGAGACTAAAAATGGTCATTTTGACCAATAACGACAGTCCCGGCCCTTTGAAACAGAAAATGGTAATTTTTACCAAAAACGACACTCCCTTTGAGACAAAAAATGGTAATTTTGACCAAAAACCACACTCCCGACTCCTGTAAGCCAAAAATGGTAATTTTGACCAAAAATGACACTCCTGGCCCTTGTAAGCCAAAAAATGGTCATTTTGACCAAAAATTACACTTCTGGCCCTTTGAAGCCAAAAATTGTAATTTTGACCCAAACGACACTGCCGCCCTTGGAAGCAAAAAATGGTCATTTTGACCAAAAACTACACTTCCGGCCCTTGTAAGCAAAAAAATTGTAATTTTGACCAAAACTGACACTCCTAGCCCATGGAAGCAAAAATTGGTAATTTTGTCCAAAAACGACACTTCCGGCTCTTGGAAGCCAAAAATGGCAATTTTGACCAAAAAACACACTCCCGACTCCTGTAAGCCAAAAATGGTAATTTTGACCAAAAATGACACTCCTGGCCCTTGTAAGCCAAAAATTGTAATTTTGACCCAAAACGACACTGCCGCCCTTGGAAGCAAAAAATGGTAATTTTGACCAAAAATTACACTTCCGGCCCTTGTAAGCCAAAAAATTGTAATTTTGACCAAAACTGACACTCCTAGCCCATGGAAGGAAAAAATTGTAATTTTGACCAAAAACGACACTTCCGGCTCTTGGAAGCCAAAAATGGCCATTTTGACCAAAAACGACACAGCCGGCCCTTGTAAGCAAAAAAATGGTAATTTTGACCAAAAACTACACTCCTAGCCCTTGGGAGCAAAAAATAGTAATTTTGACCAAAAACATCACTCCCGGCTCTTGGAAGCCAAAAGTGGTCATTTTGAAAAAAACGACACTTCCTGCCCTTTGAGACCAAAAATGGTAATTTTGACCAAAAACTACACTTCTGGCCCTTGTAAGATAAAAATGGTAATTTTGACCCAAAACGACACTTCCGGCCTTTTGAGACCAAAAATGGTCATTTTGACCCAAAACGACAGTCCCAGCCCTTTGAAACAGAAAATGGTAATTTTTACCAAAACCGACACTCCCTTTGAGACAAAAAATGGTAATTTTGACCAAAAACGACACTTCCGGCTCTTGGAAGCCAAAAATGGCCATTTTGACCAAAAACGACACCCTGGCTATTGGAAGCAAAAAATGGTAATTTTGACCAAAAACTACACTCCTGGCCCTTGGAAGCCAAAAATGATCATTTTGTCCCAAAACGACACTTCCGGCCCTTGTAAGCCAAAAAATTGTGATTTTGACCAAAACTAACACTCCTAGCCCATGGAAGCAAAAAATGGTAATTTTGACCAAAAACGACACTTCCAGCTCTTGGAAGCCAAAAATGGCAATTTTGACCAAAAACGACACCCTGGCTATTGGAAGCAAAAAAAATGGTAATTTTGACCAAAAACTACACTTCTGGCCCTTGTAAGATAAAAAATGGTCATTTTGACCCAAAACGACACTTCCGGCCTTTTGAGACTAAAAATGGTCATTTTGACCAATAACGACAGTCCCGGCCCTTTGAAACAGAAAATGGTAATTTTTACCAAAAACGACACTCCCTTTGAGACAAAAAATGGTAATTTTGACCAAAAACCACACTCCCGACTCCTGTAAGCCAAAAATGGTAATTTTGACCAAAAATGACACTCATGGCCCTTGTAAGCCAAAAAATGGTCATTTTGACCAAAAATTACACTTCTGGCCCTTTGAAGCCAAAAATTGTAATTTTGACCCAAAACGACACTGCCGCCCTTGGAAGCAAAGAATGGTCATTTTGACCAAAAACTACACTCCCAGCTCCTGGAAGCAAAAAATGGTAATTTTAAGCAAAAACTACACTCTTGG
>NW_028119524.1:0-42620 GCF_965119305.1 Pelophylax lessonae | reverse complement strand
TTGGCATTATGATATGATATTATGATAATGATATGACAATGATATGATAATGATATATTATGATAATGATAATATGTTATTGATACATTAATGATATAATAATGATATGATATTAGGATAATGATATGATATCATGAAAATCATATGTTAATGATATTATAATGATATGATATTATGATAATCACATGTTAATGATATGATAAGGATATGATATTGGCATACTGATATGGTATTATGCTAATGATATGATAATTATATGATAATAATATGTTAATGATATGATAATGATATCATACTAGGACAATGATATGATATTATGATAATCATATGTTATTGATATGATAATGATATGATAATTATATGATATTGGCATAATGATATGATATTATGATAATGAACTGATAATGATATTTTAATGATATGATAATGATATGTTAATGATATGGTAATGATATGTTAATGATATGATAATTATATAATGCAAATGATAATATGTTATTGATATGTTAATGATATGATAATAATATATTATTATGATATGATAACATTTTAATGATATGATATTGATATTATATTTTAATAATGATATTATAATGATATTAATTATGATAATTATATGATAATGATATGATATTAGGATAATGATATGATATTACAACGATATGATAATGATGTTAATGATTTGATATTATGAAAATGATATGATAATGATATGTTAATGATATGATATTAGTAAAATTATATTATATTAGGATAATGATATGATAATGATATGATATGACATTATGATAATAATATGTTAATGCTTTGTTAATGATATGATTTTATGATAATGGTATGCTAATTATATGTTAATTATATGCTATTAGTATATTGATATGGTATTATGATAATGATATGTTAAAGACATGATAATGATATGTTAATGATATGTTAATTATATGATATTATGATATTGATATTATGATAATGATATGATAATAAGTTAATGATATGATAATGATATGATATTATAAGGATATGATAATTATAAGATTTTATGATAATGATATGTTAATGATATGATAATGATACGATAATGATATGATATTTGGATAATGATATTTTAATGATATGATCTTGTGATTATATGTTAATGACATAATAATGATATGATAATGATATGTTAATAATATGATAATGATATGTTAATGATAGCATGATGATATAATGATACGTTAATGATATGATATTGGGATAATGATATGATATTATGATAATGATATGATATTAGGATAATGATATGTTAATGATATGATAGTGAGATGATATAAGGATAATAATATGATATTATGATAATGATATGTTAATGACATCATAATGATATGATATTATGATAATTGTATATTATGATAATAGTAAGATATTAGGATAATGATATGATAATGGTATGATATTATAATAATGGTATGTTAATGCTATGATAATGATATGTTAATGATACAATAATATGATCATGAAAGCTCTATTTGTGGGAAAAAATGACATAAATTTGGTTTAGGTACAGTGTTGCATGATCACGCAATTGTCATTCAAGATGCAACAGCGCTAATAGCTGAAAATTGGCGTGGGCAGGAAGGGGGAGAAAGCGCCCTGTATTGAAGTGGCTAAATGATACAAATACACTTATGAAAGTATACTCAGGTGACACCCCACTTCAATATGTGGTATTGGTGGGCCACTGGTTTTATCACACCAGTTTTTCAAAGTATTGGCCAGTGAGTTTGGCACTGTGTGTATCAGAGTTAACACAGCAAAAGAGGCAATATTGTTGCAGGACAAAAATACACTTGTAAAAGTATACTCAGATAACACCCCACTTCAATCTGTGGTATTGGGGGACCACAGGTTTATCATACCAGTTCTACAAATAATTGTCCAGTAACGTTTTTCACTGTTTGTAGCATAGTTAACAAAGCAAAAGAGGCCAAATTTTTGCAGGACTAAAATACACTCTTAGAAAAGTATACTGTTAAATAACACCCACTTCAATATGTGGTATTGGGGGGAAACTGGTCTATCACACCAGTTGTTCAAAAAATTGTTCAGTGAGTTTGGCACTGTGTGTAGCATAGTTAACACAGCAAAAGAGACAATATTGTTGCAGGACACAAATACACTTGTAAAAGTATACTCAGATAACACCCCACTTCAATATGTGGTATAATGATATAATATTATGATAATCTTATGTTAATGATATGATGATAAAAATATGATATTGGCATTATGATATGATATTATGATAATGATATGACAATGATATGATAATGATATATTATGATAATGATAATATGTTATTGATACATTAATGATATAATAATGATATGATATTAGGATAATGATATGATATCATGAAAATCATATGTTAATGATATTATAATGATATGATATTATGATAATCACATGTTAATGATATGATAAGGATATGATATTGGCATACTGATATGGTATTATGCTAATGATATGATAATTATATGATAATAATATGTTAATGATATGATAATGATATCATACTAGGACAATGATATGATATTATGATAATCATATGTTATTGATATGATAATGATATGATAATTATATGATATTGGCATAATGATATGATATTATGATAATGAACTGATAATGATATTTTAATGATATGATAATGATATGTTAATGATATGGTAATGATATGTTAATGATATGATAATTATATAATGCAAATGATAATATGTTATTGATATGTTAATGATATGATAATAATATATTATTATGATATGATAACATTTTAATGATATGATATTGATATTATATTTTAATAATGATATTATAATGATATTAATTATGATAATTATATGATAATGATATGATATTAGGATAATGATATGATATTACAACGATATGATAATGATGTTAATGATTTGATATTATGAAAATGATATGATAATGATATGTTAATGATATGATATTAGTAAAATTATATTATATTAGGATAATGATATGATAATGATATGATATGACATTATGATAATAATATGTTAATGCTTTGTTAATGATATGATTTTATGATAATGGTATGCTAATTATATGTTAATTATATGCTATTAGTATATTGATATGGTATTATGATAATGATATGTTAAAGATATGATAATGATATGTTAATGATATGTTAATGATATGATATTATATTGATATTATGATAATGATATGATAATAAGTTAATGATATGATAATGATATGATATTATAATGATATGATAATTATAAGATTTTATGATAATGATATGTTAATGATATGATAATGATACGATAATGATATGATATTTGGATAATGATATTTTAATGATATGATCTTGTGATTATATATTAATGACATAATAATGATATGATAATGATATGTTAATAATATGATAATGATATGTTAATGATAGCATGATGATATAATGATACGTTATTGATATGATATTGGGATAATGATATGATATTAGGATAATGATATGTTAATGATATGATAGTGAGATGATATAAGGATAATAATATGATATTATGATAATGATATGTTAATGACATCATAATGATATGATATTATGATAATTGTATATTATGATAATAGTAAGATATTAGGATAATGATATGATAATGGTATGATATTATAATAATGGTATGTTAATGCTATGATAATGATATGTTAATGATACAATAATATGATCATGAAAGCTCTATTTGTGGGAAAAAATGACATAAATTTGGTTTAGGTACAGTGTTGCATGATCACGCAATTGTCATTCAAGATGCAACAGCGCTAATAGCTGAAAATTGGCGTGGGCAGGAAGGGGGAGAAAGCGCCCTGTATTGAAGTGGCTAAATGATACAAATACACTTATGAAAGTATACTCAGGTGACACCCCACTTCAATATGTGGTATTGGTGGGCCACTGGTTTATCACACCAGTTTTTCAAAGTATTGGCCAGTGAGTTTGGCACTGTGTGTATCAGAGTTAACACAGCAAAAGAGGCAATATTGTTGCAGGACAAAAATACACTTGTAAAAGTATACTCAGATAACACCCCACTTCAATCTGTGGTATTGGGGGACCACAGGTTTATCATACCAGTTCTACAAATAATTGTCCAGTAACTTTTTTCACTGTTTGTAGCATAGTTAACAAAGCAAAAGAGGCCAAATTTTTGCAGGACTAAAATACACTCTTAGAAAAGTATACTGTTAAATAACACCCACTTCAATATGTGGTATTGGGGGGAAACTGGTCTATCACACCAGTTGTTCAAAAAATTGTCCAGTGAGTTTGGCACTGTGTGTATCAGACTTAACACAGCAAAAGAGGCAATATTGTTGCAGGAAACAAATACACTTGTAAAGGTATACTCAGATAACACCCCGCTTCAATCTGTGGTATTGGGGGGCCACAGGTTTATTACACCAGTTCTACAAATAATAGGCCAGTAACTGTTTTCACTGTTTGTAGCAGAGTTAACACAGCTAAAGAGGCCAAATTTTTGCAGGACTAAAATACACTTTTAGAAAAGTAGACTGTTAAATAACACCCCACTTCAATATGTGGTAAAATGATATAATATTATGATAATCTTATGTAAATGATATGATGATAAAAATATGATATTGGCATTATGATATGATATTATGATAATGATATGACAATGATATGATAATGATATATTATGATAATGATAATATGTTTTTGATACATTAATGATATAATAATGATATGATATTAGGATAATGATATGATATCATGAAAATCATATGTTAATGATATGATAATGATATGATATTATGATAATCACATGTTAATGATATGATAAGGATATGATATTGGCATACTGATATGGTATTATGCTAATGATATGATAATTATATGATAATAATATGTTAATTATATGATAATGATATCATACTAGGACAATGATATGATATTATGATAATCATATGTTATTGATATGATAATGATATGATAATTATATGATATTGGCATAATGATATAATATTATGATAATGAAATGATAATGATATTTTAATGATATGATAATGATATTTTAATGATATAATTATATTATGTAAATGATAATATGTTATTGATATGTTAATGATATGATAATAATATATTATTATGATATGATAACATTTTAATGATATTGATATTATATTTAATAATGATATTATAATGATATTAATTATGATAATTATATGATAATGGTATGATATTAGGATAATGATATGATATTATAACGATATGATAATGATGTTAATGATATGATATTATGAAAATGATATGATAATGATATGATATGACATTATGATAATAATATGTTAATGCTTTGTTAATTATATGATTTTATGATAATGGTATGCTAATTATATGTTAATTATATGCTATTAGTATATTGATATGGTATTATGATAATAATATGTTAAAGATATGATAATGATATGTTAATGATATGTTAATGATATGATATTATGATATTGATATTATGATAATGATATGATAATAAGTTAATGATATGATAATGATATGATATTATAATGATATGATAATTATAAGATTTTATGATAATGATATGTTAATGATATGATAATGATACGATAATGATATGATATTCGGATAATGATATTTTAATGATATGATCTTGTGATTATATGTTAATGACATAATAATGATATGATAATGATATGTTAATAATATGATAATGATATGTTAATGATAGCATGATGATATAATGATACGTTAATGATATGATATTGGGATAATGATATATTATGATAATGATATGATATTAGGATAATGATATGTTAATGATATGATAGTGAGATGATATAAGGATAATAATATGATATTATGATAATGATATGTTAATGACATCATAATGATATGATATTATGATAATTGTATATTATGATAATAGTAAGATATTAGGATAATGATATGATAATGGTATGATATTATAATAATGGTATGTTAATGCTATGATAATGATATGTTAATGATACAATAATATGATCATGAAAGCTCTATTTGTGGGAAAAAATGACATAAATTTGGTTTAGGTACAGTGTTGCATGATCACGCAATTGTCATTCAAGATGCAACAGCGCTAATAGCTGAAAATTGGCGTGGGCAGGAAGGGGGAGAAAGCGCCCTGTATTGAAGTGGCTAAATGATACAAATACACTTATGAAAGTATACTCAGGTGACACCCCACTTCAATATGTGGTATTGGTGGGCCACTGGTTTTATCACACCAGTTTTTCAAAGTATTGGCCAGTGAGTTTGGCACTGTGTGTATCAGAGTTAACACAGCAAAAGAGGCAATATTGTTGCAGGACAAAAATACACTTGTAAAAGTATACTCAGATAACACCCCACTTCAATCTGTGGTACTGGGGGACCACAGGTTTATCATACCAGTTCTACAAATAATTGTCCAGTAACTTTTTTCACTGTTTGTAGCAGAGTTAGCAAAGCAAAAGAGGCCAAATTTTTGCAGGACTAAAATACACTCTTAGAAAAGTATACTGTTAAATAACACCCACTTCAATATGTGGTATTGGGGGGAAACTGGTCTATCACACCAGTTGTTCAAAAAATTGTTCAGTGAGTTTGGCACTGTGTGTAGCATAGTTAACACAGCAAAAGAGACAATATTGTTGCAGGACACAAATACACTTGTAAAAGTATACTCAGATAACACCCCACTTCAATATGTGGTATTGGGGGGCCACTGGTCTGTCACACAAGTTCAAAAAATTGGCCAGGGAGTTTGGCATTGTGTGTATCAGACTTAACACAGCAAAAGAGGCAATATTGTTGCAGGAAACAAATACACTTATAAAAGTATACTCAGATAACACCCCGCTTCAATCTGTGGTATTGGGGGGGCCACAGGTTTATTACACCAGTTCTACAAATAATAGGCCAGTAACTGTTTTCACTGTTTGTAGCAGAGTTAACACAGCTAAAGAGGCCAAATTTTTGCAGGACTAAAATACACTTTTAGAAAAGTATACTGTTAAATAACACCCCACTTCAATATGTGGTATAATGATATAATATTATGATAATCTTATGTTAATGATATGATGATAAAAATATGATATTGGCATTATGATATGATATTATGATAATGATATGACAATGATATGATAATGATATATTATGATAATGATAATATGTTATTGATACATTAATGATATAATAATGATATGATATTAGGATAATGATATGATATCATGAAAATCATATGTTAATGATATGATAATGATATGATATTATGATAATCACATGTTAATGATATGATAAGGATATGATATTGGCATACTGATATGGTATTATGCTAATGATATGATAATTATATGATAATAATATGTTAATGATATGATAATGATATCATACTAGGACAATGATATGATATTATGATAATCATATGTTATTGATATGATAATGATATGATAATTATATGATATTGGCATAATGATATGATATTATGATAATGAAATGATAATGATATTTTAATGATATGATAATGATATTTTAATGATATAATTATATTATGTAAATGATAATATGTTATTGATATGTTAATGATATGATAATAATATATTATTATGATATGATAACATTTTAATGATATTGATATTATATTTTAATAATGATATTATAATGATATTAATTATGATAATTATATGATAATGGTATGATATTAGGATAATGATATGATATTATAACGATATGATAATGATGTTAATGATATGATATTATGAAAATGATATGATAATGATATGATATGACATTATGATAATAATATGTTAATGCTTTGTTAATGATATGATTTTATGATAATGGTATGCTAATTATATGTTAATTATATGCTATTAGTATATTGATATGGTATTATGATAATGATATGTTAAAGAAATGATAATGATATGTTAATGATATGTTAATGATATGATAATATGATATTGATATTATGATAATGATATGATAATAAGTTAATGATATGATAATGATATGATATTATAATGATATGATAATTATAAGATTTTATGATAATGATATGTTAATGATATGATAATGATACGATAATGATATGATATTTGGATAATGATATTTTAATGATATGATCTTGTGATTATATGTTAATGACATAATAATGATATGATAATGATATGTTAATAATATGATAATGATATGTTAATGATAGCATGATGATATAATGATACGTTAATGATATGATATTGGGATAATGATATGATATTATGATAATGATATGATATTAGGATAATGATATGTTAATGATATGATAGTGAGATGATATAAGGATAATAATATGATATTATGATAATGATATGTTAATGACATCATAATGATATGATATTATGATAATTGTATATTATGATAATAGTAAGATATTAGGATAATGATATGATAATGGTATGATATTATAATAATGGTATGTTAATGCTATGATAATGATATGTTAATGATACAATAATATGATCATGAAAGCTCTATTTGTGGGAAAAAATGACATAAATTTGGTTTAGGTACAGTGTTGCATGATCACGCAATTGTCATTCAAGATGCAACAGCGCTAATAGCTGAAAATTGGCGTGGGCAGGAAGGGGAAGAAAGCGCCCTGTATTGAAGTGGCTAAATGATACAAATACACTTATGAAAGTATACTCAGGTGACACCCCACTTCAATATGTGGTATTGGTGGGCCACTGGTTTTATCACACCAGTTTTTCAAAGTATTGGCCAGTGAGTTTGGCACTGTGTGTATCAGAGTTAACACAGCAAAAGAGGCAATATTGTTGCAGGACAAAAATACACTTGTAAAAGTATACTCAGATAACACCCCACTTCAATCTGTGGTATTGGGGGACCACAGGTTTATCATACCAGTTCTACAAATAATTGTCCAGTAACTTTTTTCACTGTTTGTAGCATAGTTAACAAAGCAAAAGAGGCCGAATTTTTGCAGGACTAAAATACACTCTTAGAAAAGTATACTGTTAAATAACACCCACTTCAATATGTGGTATTGGGGGGAAACTGGAAGATCACACCAGTTGTTCAAAAAATTGTTCAGTGAGTTTGGCACTGTGTGTAGCATAGTTAACACAGCAAAAGAGACAATATTGTTGCAGGACACAAATACACTTGTAAAAGTATACTCAGATAACACCCCACTTCAATATGTGGTATTGGGGGGCCACTGGTCTATCACACAAGTTCAAAAAATTGGCCAGGGAGTTTGGCATTGTGTGTATCAGACTTAACACAGCAAAAGAGGCAATATTGTTGCAGGAAACAAATACACTTATAAAAGTATACTCAAATAACACCCCGCTTCAATCTGTGGTATTGGGGGGGCCACAGGTTTATTACACCAGTTCTACAAATAATAGGCCAGTAACTGTTTTCACTGTTTGTAGCAGAGTTAACACAGCTAAAGAGGCCAAATTTTTGCAGGACTAAAATACACTTTTAGAAAAGTATACTGTTAAATAACACCCCACTTCAATATGTGGTATAATGATATAATATTATGATAATCTTATGTTAATGATATGATGATAAAACTATGGTATTGGCATTATGATATGATATTATGATAATGATATGACAATGATATGATAATGATATATTATGATAATGATAATATGTTATTGATACATTAATGATATAATAATGATATGATATTAGGATAATGATATGATATCATGAAAATCATATGTTAATGATATTATAATGATATGATATTATGATAATCACATGTTAATGATATGATAAGGATATGATATTGGCATACTGATATGTTATTATGCTAATGATATGTTAATTATATGATAATAATATGTTAATGATATGATAATGCTATCATACTAGGACAATGATATGATATTATGATAATCATATGTTATTGATATGATAATGATATGATAATTATATGATATTGGCATAATGATATGATATTATGATAATGAAATGATAATGGTATTTTAATGATATGATAATGATATGTTAATGATATGATAATGATATGTTAATGATATGATAATGATATGTTAATGGTATGATAATTATATTATGTAAATGATAATATGTTATTGATATGTTAATGATATGATAATAATATATTATTATGATATGATAACATTTTAATGATATGATATTGATATTATATTTTAATAATGATATTAAAATGATATTAATTATGATAATTATATGATAATGATATGATATTAGGATAATGATATGATATTACAACGATATGATAATGATGTTAATGATATGATATTATGAAAATGATATGATAATGATATGTTAATGATATGATATTAGTAAAATTATATTATATTAGGATAATGATATGATAATGATATGATATGACATTATGATAATAATATGTTAATGCTTTGTTAATGATATGATTTTATGATAATGGTATGCTAATTATATGTTAATTATATGCTATTAGTATATTGATATGGTATTATGATAATGATATGTTAAAGATATGATAATGATATGATATTATAATGATATGATAATTATAAGATTTTATGATAATGATATGTTAATGATATGATAATGATACGATAATGATATGATATTTGGATAATGATATTTTAATGATATGATCTTGTGATTATATGTTAATGACATAATAATGATATGATAATGATATGTTAATAATATGATAATGATATGTTAATGATAGCATGATGATATAATGATACGTTAATGATATGATATTGGGATAATGATATGATATTATGATAATGATATGATATTAGGATAATGATATGTTAATGATATGATAGTGAGATGATATAAGGATAATAATATGATATTATGATAATGATATGTTAATGACATCATAATGATATGATATTATGATAATTGTATATTATGATAATAGTAAGATATTAGGATAATGATATGATAATGGTATGATATTATAATAATGGTATGTTAATGCTATGATAATGATATGTTAATGATACAATAATATGATCATGAAAGCTCTATTTGTGGGAAAAAATGACATAAATTTGGTTTAGGTACAGTGTTGCATGATCACGCAATTGTCATTCAAAATGCAACAGCGCTAATAGCTGAAAATTGGCGTGGGCAGGAAGGGGGAGAAAGCGCCCTGTATTGAAGTTTCTAAATGATACAAATACACTTATGAAAGTATACTCAGGTGACACCCCACTTCAATATGTGGTATTGGTGGGCCACTGGTTTATCACACCAGTTTTTCAAAGTATTGGCCAGTGAGTTTGGCACTGTGTGTATCAGAGTTAACACAGCAAAAGAGGCAATATTGTTGCAGGACAAAAATACACTTGTAAAAGTATACTCAGATAACACCCCACTTCAATCTGTGGTATTGGGGGACCACAGGTTTATCATACCAGTTCTACAAATAATTGTCCAGTAACTTTTTTCACTGTTTGTAGCATATTAAACAAAGCAAAAGAGGCCAAATTTTTGCAGGACTAAAATACACTCTTAGAAAAGTATACTGTTAAATAACACCCACTTCAATATGTGGTATTGGGGGGAAACTGGTCTATCACACCAGTTGTTCAAAAAATTGTCCAGTGAGTTTGGCACTGTGTGTAGCATAGTTAACACAGCAAAAGAGACAATATTGTTGCAGGACACAAATACACTTGTAAAAGTATACTCAGATAACACCCCACTTCAATATGTGGTATTGGGGGGCCACTGGTCTATCACACAAGTTCAAAAAATTGGCCAGGGAGTTTGGCATTGTGTGTATCAGACTTAACACAGCAAAAGAGGCAATATTGTTGCAGGAAACAAATACACTTGTAAAAGTATACTCAGATAACACCCCGCTTCAATCTGTGGTATTGGGGGGGGCCACAGGTTTATTACACCAGTTCTACAAATAATAGGCCAGTAACTGTTTTCACTGTTTGTAGCAGAGTTAACACAGCTAAAGAGGCCAAATTTTTGCAGGACTAAAATACACTTTTAGAAAAGTATACTGTTAAATAACACCCCACTTCAATATGTGGTATAATGATATAATATTATGATAATCTTATGTTAATGATATGATGATAAAAATATGATATTGGCATTATGATATGATATTATGATAATGATATGACAATGATATGATAATGATATATTATGATAATGATAATATGTTATTGATACATTAATGATATAATAATGATATGATATTAGGATAATGATATGATATCATGAAAATCATATGTTAATGATATGATAATGATATGATATTATGATAATCACATGTTAATGATATGATAAGGATATGATATTGGCATACTGATATGGTATTATGCTAATGATATGATAATTGTATGATAATAATATGTTAATGATATGATAATGATATCATACTAGGACAATGATATGATATTATGATAATCATATGTTATTGATATGATAATGATATGATAATTATATGATATTGGCATAATGATATGATATTATGATAATGAAATGATAATGATATTTTAATGATATGATAATGATATTTTAATGATATAATTATATTATGTAAATGATAATATGTTATTGATATGTTAATGATATGATAATAATATATTATTATGATATGATAACATTTTAATGATATTGATATTATATTTTAATAATGATATTATAATGATATTAATTATGATAATTATATGATAATGGTATGATATTAGGATAATGATATGATATTATAACGATATGATAATGATGTTAATGATATGATATTATGAAAATGATATGATAATGATATGATATGACATTATGATAATAATATGTTAATGCTTTGTTAATGATATGATTTTATGATAATGGTATGCTAATTATATGTTAATTATATGCTATTAGTATATTGATATGGTATCATGATAATGATATGTTAAAGATATGATAATGATATGTTAATGATATGTTAATGATATGATATTATGATATTGATATTATGATATTGATATGATAATAAGTTAATGATATGATAATGATATGATATTATAATGATATGATAATTATAAGATTTTATGATAATGATATGTTAATGATATGATAATGATACGATAATGATATGATATTCGGATAATGATATTTTAATGATATGATCTTGTGATTATATGTTAATGACATAATAATGATATGATAATGATATGTTAATAATATGATAATGATATGTTAATGATAGCATGATGATATAATGATACGTTAATGATATGATATTGGGATAATGATATATTATGATAATGATATGATATTAGGATAATGATATGTTAATGATATGATAGTGAGATGATATAAGGATAATAATATGATATTATGATAATGATATGTTAATGACATCATAATGATATGATATTATGATAATTGTATATTATGATAATAGTAAGATATTAGGATAATGATATGATAATGGTATGATATTATAATAATGGTATGTTAATGCTATGATAATGATATGTTAATGATACAATAATATGATCATGAAAGCTCTATTTGTGAGAAAAAATGACATAAATTTGGTTTAGGTACAGTGTTGCATGATCACGCAATTGTCATTCAAAATGCAACAGCGCTAATAGCTGAAAATTGGCGTGGGAAGGAAGGGGGAGAAAGCGCCCTGTATTGAAGTGGCTAAATGATACAAATACACTTATGAAAGTATACTCAGGTGACACCCCACTTCAATATGTGGTATTGGTGGGCCACTGGTTTATCACACCAGTTTTTCAAAGTATTGGCCAGTGAGTTTGGCACTGTGTGTATCAGAGTTAACACAGCAAAAGAGGCAATATTGTTGCAGGACAAAAATACACTTGTAAAAGTATACTCAGATAACACCCCACTTCAATCTGTGGTTTTGGGGGACCACAGGTTTATCATACCAGTTCTACAAATAATTGTCCGGTAACTGTTTTCACTGTTTGTAGCAGAGTTAACAAAGCGAAAGAGGCCAAATTTTTGCAGGACTAAAATACACTCTTAGAAAAGTATACTGTTAAATAACACCCACTTCAATATGTGGTATTGGGGGGAAACTGGTCTATCACACCAGTTGTTCAAAAAATTGTCCAGTGAGTTTGGCACTGTGTGTAGCATAGTTAACACAGCAAAAGAGACAATATTGTTGCAGGACACAAATACACTTGTAAAAGTATACTCAGATAACACCCCACTTCAATATGTGGTATTGGGGGGCCACTGGTCTATCACACAAGTTCAAAAAATTGGCCAGGGAGTTTGGCATTGTGTGTATCAGACTTAACACAGCAAAAGAGGCAATATTGTTGCAGGAAACAAATACACTTGTAAAAGTATACTCAGATAACACCCCGCTTCAATCTGTGGTATTGGGGGGGCCACAGGTTTATTACACCAGTTCTACAAATAATAGGCCAGTAACTGTTTTCACTGTTTGTAGCAGAGTTAACACAGCTAAAGAGGCCAAATTTTTGCAGGACTAAAATACACTTTTAGAAAAGTATACTGTTAAAGAACACCCCACTTCAATATGTGGTATAATGATATAATATTATGATAATCTTATGTTAATGATATGATGATAAAACTATGGTATTGGCATTATGATATGATATTATGATAATGATATGACAATGATATGATAATGATATATTATGATAATGATAATATGTTATTGATACATTAATGATATAATAATGATATGATATTAGGATAATGATATGATATCATGAAAATCATATGTTAATGATATTATAATGATATGATATTATGATAATCACATGTTAATGATATGATAAGGATATGATATTGGCATACTGATATGTTATTATGCTAATGATATGATAATTATATGATAATAATATGTTAATGATATGATAATGCTTTCATACTAGGACAATGATATGATATTATGATAATCATATGTTATTGATATGATAATGATATGATAATTATATGATATTGGCATAATGATATGATATTATGATAATGAAATGATAATGATATTTTAATGATATGATAATGATATGTTAATGATATGATAATGATATGTTAATGATATGATAATTATATTATGTAAATGATAATATGTTATTGATATGTTAATGATATGATAATAATATATTATTATGATATGATAACATTTTAATGATATGATATTGATATTATATTTTAATAATGATTTTAAAATGATATTAATTATGATAATTATATGATAATGATATGATATTAGGATAATGATATGATATTACAACGATATGATAATGATGTTAATGATATGATATTATGAAAATGATATGATAATGATATGTTAATGATATGATATTAGTAAAATTATATTATATTAGGATAATGATATGATAATGATATGATATGACATTATGATAATAATATGTTAATGCTTTGTTAATGATATGATTTTGTGATAATGGTATGCTAATTATATGTTAATTATATGCTATTAGTATATTGATATGGTATTATGATAATGATATGTTAAAGATATGATAATGATACGATAATGATATGATATTTGGATAATGATATTTTAATGATATGATCTTGTGATTATATGTTAATGACATAATAATGATATGATAATGATATGTTAATAATATGATAATGATATGTTAATGATAGCATGATGATATAATGATACGTTAATGATATGATATTGGGATAATGATATGATATTATGATAATGATATGATATTAGGATAATGATATGTTAATGATATGATAGTGAGATGATATAAGGATAATAATATGATATTATGATAATGATATGTTAATGACATCATAATGATATGATATTATGATAATTGTATATTATGATAATAGTAAGATATTAGGATAATGATATGATAATGGTATGATATTATAATAATGGTATGTTAATGCTATGATAATGATATGTTAATGATACAATAATATGATCATGAAAGCTCTATTTGTGAGAAAAAATGACATAAATTTGGTTTAGGTACAGTGTTGCATGATCACGCAATTGTCATTCAAAATGCAACAGCGCTAATAGCTGAAAATTGGCGTGGGAAGGAAGGGGGAGAAAGCGCCCTGTATTGAAGTGGCTAAATGATACAAATACACTTATGAAAGTATACTCAGGTGACACCCCACTTCAATATGTGGTATTGGTGGGCCACTGGTTTATCACACCAGTTTTTCAAAGTATTGGCCAGTGAGTTTGGCACTGTGTGTATCAGAGTTAACACAGCAAAAGAGGCAATATTGTTGCAGGACAAAAATACACTTGTAAAAGTATACTCAGATAACACCCCACTTCAATCTGTGGTTTTGGGGGACCACAGGTTTATCATACCAGTTCTACAAATAATTGTCCGGTAACTGTTTTCACTGTTTGTAGCAGAGTTAACAAAGCGAAAGAGGCCAAATTTTTGCAGGACTAAAATACACTCTTAGAAAAGTATACTGTTAAATAACACCCACTTCAATATGTGGTATTGGGGGGAAACTGGTCTATCACACCAGTTGTTCAAAAAATTGTCCAGTGAGTTTGGCACTGTGTGTAGCATAGTTAACACAGCAAAAGAGACAATATTGTTGCAGGACACAAATACACTTGTAAAAGTATACTCAGATAACACCCCACTTCAATATGTGGTATTGGGGGGCCACTGGTCTATCACACAAGTTCAAAAAATTGGCCAGGGAGTTTGGCATTGTGTGTATCAGACTTAACACAGCAAAAGAGGCAATATTGTTGCAGGAAACAAATACACTTGTAAAAGTATACTCAGATAACACCCCGCTTCAATCTGTGGTATTGGGGGGGCCACAGGTTTATTACACCAGTTCTACAAATAATAGGCCAGTAACTGTTTTCACTGTTTGTAGCAGAGTTAACACAGCTAAAGAGGCCAAATTTTTGCAGGACTAAAATACACTTTTAGAAAAGTATACTGTTAAAGAACACCCCACTTCAATATGTGGTATAATGATATAATATTATGATAATCTTATGTTAATGATATGATGATAAAACTATGGTATTGGCATTATGATATGATATTATGATAATGATATGACAATGATATGATAATGATATATTATGATAATGATAATATGTTATTGATACATTAATGATATAATAATGATATGATATTAGGATAATGATATGATATCATGAAAATCATATGTTAATGATATTATAATGATATGATATTATGATAATCACATGTTAATGATATGATAAGGATATGATATTGGCATACTGATATGTTATTATGCTAATGATATGATAATTATATGATAATAATATGTTAATGATATGATAATGCTTTCATACTAGGACAATGATATGATATTATGATAATCATATGTTATTGATATGATAATGATATGATAATTATATGATATTGGCATAATGATATGATATTATGATAATGAAATGATAATGATATTTTAATGATATGATAATGATATGTTAATGATATGATAATGATATGTTAATGATATGATAATTATATTATGTAAATGATAATATGTTATTGATATGTTAATGATATGATAATAATATATTATTATGATATGATAACATTTTAATGATATGATATTGATATTATATTTTAATAATGATTTTAAAATGATATTAATTATGATAATTATATGATAATGATATGATATTAGGATAATGATATGATATTACAACGATATGATAATGATGTTAATGATATGATATTATGAAAATGATATGATAATGATATGTTAATGATATGATATTAGTAAAATTATATTATATTAGGATAATGATATGATAATGATATGATATGACATTATGATAATAATATGTTAATGCTTTGTTAATGATATGATTTTGTGATAATGGTATGCTAATTATATGTTAATTATATGCTATTAGTATATTGATATGGTATTATGATAATGATATGTTAAAGATATGATAATGATACGATAATGATATGATATTTGGATAATGATATTTTAATGATATGATCTTGTGATTATATGTTAATGACATAATAATGATATGATAATGATATGTTAATAATATGATAATGATATGTTAATGATAGCATGATGATATAATGATACGTTAATGATATGATATTGGGATAATGATATGATATTATGATAATGATATGATATTAGGATAATGATATGTTAATGATATGATAGTGAGATGATATAAGGATAATAATATGATATTATGATAATGATATGTTAATGACATCATAATGATATGATATTATGATAATTGTATATTATGATAATAGTAAGATATTAGGATAATGATATGATAATGGTATGATATTATAATAATGGTATGTTAATGCTATGATAATGATATGTTAATGATACAATAATATGATCATAAAAGCTCTATTTGTGGGAAAAATGACATAAATTTGGTTTAGGTACAGTGTTGCATGATCACGCAATTGTCATTCAAAATGCAACAGCGCTAATAACTGAAAATTGGCGTGGGCAGGAAGGGGGAGAAAGCGCCCTGTATTGAAGTTTCTAAATGATACAAATACACTTATGAAAGTATACTCAGGTGACACCCCACTTCAATATGTGGTATTGGTGGGCCACTGGTTTATCACACCAGTTTTTCAAAGTATTGGCCAGTGAGTTTGGCACTGTGTGTATCAGAGTTAACACAGCAAAAGAGGCAATATTGTTGCAGGACAAAAATACACTTGTAAAAGTATACTCAGATAACACCCCACTTCAATCTGTGGTTTTGGGGGACCACAGGTTTATCATACCAGTTCTACAAATAATTGTCCGGTAACTGTTTTCACTGTTTGTAGCAGAGTTAACAAAGCAAAAGAGGCCAAATTTTTGCAGGACTAAAATACACTCTTAGAAAAGTATACTGTTAAATAACACCCACTTCAATATGTGGTATTGGGGGGAAACTGGTCTATCACACCAGTTGTTCAAAACATTGTCCAGTGAGTTTGGCACTGTGTGTAGCATAGTTAACACAGCAAAAGAGACAATATTGTTGCAGGACACAAATACACTTGTAAAAGTATACTCAGATAACACCCCACTTCAATATGTGGTATTGGGGGGCCACTGGTCTATCACACAAGTTCAAAAAATTGGCCAGGGAGTTTGGCATTGTGTGTATCAGACTTAACACAGCAAAAGAGGCAATATTGTTGCAGGAAACAAATACACTTGTAAAAGTATACTCAGATAACACCCCGCTTCAATCTGTGGTATTGGGGGGGCCACAGGTTTATTACACCAGTTCTACAAATAATAGGCCAGTAACTGTTTTCACTGTTTGTAGCAGAGTTAACGCAGCTAAAGAGGCCAAATTTTTGCAGGACTAAAATACACTTTTAGAAAAGTATACTGTTAAATAACACCCCACTTCAATATGTGGTATAATGATATAATATTATGATAATCTTATGTTAATGATATGATGATAAAAATATGATATTGGCATTATGATATGATATTATGATAATGATATGACAATTATATGATAATGATATATTATGATAATGATAATATGTTATTGATACATTAATGATATAATAATGATATGATATTAGGATAATGATATGATATCATGAAAATCATATGTTAATGATATGATAATGATATGATATTATGATAATCACATGTTAATGATATGATAAGGATATGATATTGGCATACTGATATGGTATTATGCTAATGATATGATAATTATATGATAATAATATGTTAATGATATGATAATGCTATCATACTAGGACAATGATATGATATTATTAAAAATCATATGTTATTGATATGATAATGATATGATAATTATATGATATTGGCATAATGATATGATATTATGATAATGAAATGATAATGATATTTTAATGATATGATAATGATGTGTTAATGATATGATAATGATATGTTAATGATATGATAATTATATTATGTAAATGATAATATGTTATTGATATGTTAATGATATGATAATAATATATTATTATGATATGATAACATTTTAATGATATGATATTGATATTATATTTTAATAATGATATTATAATGATATTAATTATGATAATTATATGATAATGGTATGATATTAGGATAATGATATGATATTATAACGATATGATAATGATGTTAATGATATGATATTATGAAAATGATATGATAATGATATGTTAATGATATGATATTAGTAAAATTATATTATATTAGGATAATGATATGATATGACATTATGATAATAATATGTTAATGCTTTGTTAATGATATGATTTTATGATAATGGTATGCTAATTATATGTTAATTATATGCTATTAATATATTGATATGGTATTATGATAATGATATGTTAAAGATATGATAATGATATGTTAATGATATGTTAATGATATGATATTATGATATTGATATTATGATAATGATATTATAATAAGTTAATGATATGATAATGATATGATATTATAATGATATGATAATTATAAGATTTTATGATAATGATATGTCAATGATATGATAATGATACGATAATGATATGATATTCGGATAATGATATTTTAATGATATGATCTTGTGATTATATGTTAATGACATAATAATGATATGATAATGATATGTTAATAATATGATAATGATATGTTAATGATAGCATGATGATATAATGATACGTTAATGATATGATATTGGGATAATGATATGATATTATGATAATGATATGATATTAGGATAATGATATGTTAATGATATGATAGTGAGATGATATAAGGATAATAATATGATATTATGATAATGATATGTTAATGACATCATAATGATATGATATTATGATAATTGTATATTATGATAATAGTAAGATATTAGGATAATGATATGATAATGGTATGATATTATAATAATGGTATGTTAATGCTATGATAATTATATGTTAATGATACAATAATATGATCATGAAAGCTCTATTTGTGGGAAAAAATGACATAAATTTGGTTTAGGTACAGTGTTGCATGATCACGCAATTGTCATTCAAAATGCAACAGCGCTAATAGCTGAAAATTGGCGTGGGCAGGAAGGGGGAGAAAGCGCCCTGTATTGAAGTTTCTAAATGATACAAATACACTTATGAAAGTATACACAGGTGACACCCCACTTCAATATGTGGTATTGGTGGGCCACTGGTTTATCACACCAGTTTTTCAAAGTATTGGCCAGTGAGTTTGGCACTGTGTGTATCAGAGTTAACACAGCAAAAGAGGCAATATTGTTGCAGGACAAAAATACACTTGTAAAAGTATACTCAGATAACACCCCACTTCAATCTGTGGTATTGGGGGACCACAGGTTTATCATACCAGTTCTACAAATAATTGTCCGGTAACTGTTTTCACTGTTTGTAGCAGAGTTAACAAAGCGAAAGAGGCCAAATTTTTGCAGGACTAAAATACACTCTTAGAAAAGTATACTGTTAAATAACACCCACTTCAATATGTGGTATTGGGGGGAAACTGGTCTATCACACCAGTTGTTCAAAAAATTGTCCAGTGAGTTTGGCACTGTGTGTAGCATAGTTAACACAGCAAAAGAGACAATATTGTTGCAGGACACAAATACACTTGTAAAAGTATACTCAGATAACACCCCACTTCAATATGTGGTATTGGGGGGCCACTGGTCTATCACACAAGTTCAAAAAATTGGCCAGGGAGTTTGGCATTGTGTGTATAAGACTTAACACAGCAAAAGAGGCAATATTGTTGCAGGAAACAAATACACTTGTAAAAGTATACTCAGATAACACCCCGCTTCAATCTGTGGTATTGGGGGGGCCACAGGTTTATTACACCAGTTCTACAAATAATAGGCCAGTAACTGTTTTCACTGTTTGTAGCAGAGTTAACGCAGCTAAAGAGGCCAAATTTTTGCAGGACTAAAATACACTTTTAGAAAAGTATACTGTTAAATAACACCCCACTTCAATATGTGGTATAATGATATAATATAATGATAATCTTATGTTAATGATATGATGATAAAAATATGATATTGGCATTATGGTATGATATTATGATAATGATATGACAATGATATGATAATGATATATTATGATAATGATAATATGTTATTGATACATTAATGATATAATAATGATATGATATTAGGATAATGATATGATATCATGAAAATCATATGTTAATGATATGATAATGATATGATATTATGATAATCACATGTTAATGATATGATAAGGATATGATATTGGCATACTGATATGGTATTATGCTAATGATATGATAATTATATGATAATAATATGTTAATGATATGATAATGCTATCATACTAGGACAATGATATGATATTATGATAATCATATGTTATTGATATGATAATGATATGATAATTATATGATATTGGCATAATGATATGATATTATTTTAATGAAATGATAATGATATTTTAATGAAATGATAATGATATGTTAATGATATGATAATTATATTATGTAAATGATAATATGTTATTGATATGTTAATGATATGATAATAATATATTATTATGATATGATAACATTTTAATGATATGATATTGATATTATATTTTAATAATGATATTATAATGATATTAATTATGATAATTATATGATAATGATATGATATTAGGATAATGATATGATATTACAACGATATGATAATGATGTTAATGATATGATATTATGAAAATGATATGATAATGATATGTTAATGATATGATATTAGTAAAATTATATTATATTAGGATAATGATATGATAATGATATGATATGACATTATGATAATAATATGTTAATGCTTTGTTAATAATATGATTTTATGATAATGGTATGCTAATTATATGTTAATTATATGCTATTAGTATATTGATATGGTATTATGATAATGATATGTTAAAGATATGATAATGATATGTTAATGATATGTTAATGATATGATATTATGATATTGATATTATGATAATGATATGATAATAAGTTAATGATATGATAATGATATGATATTATAATGATATGATAATTATAAGATTTTATGATAATGATATGTTAATGATATGATAATGATACGATAATGATATGATATTTGGATAATGATATTTTAAAGATATGATCTTGTGATTATATGTTAATGACATAATAATGATATGATAATGATATGTTAATAATATGATAATGATATGTTAATGATAGCATGATGATATAATGATACGTTAATGATATGATATTGGGATAATGATATGATATTATGATAATGATATGATATTAGGATAATGATATGTTAATGATATGATAGTGAGATGATATAAGGATAATAATATGATATTATGATAATGATATGTTAATGACATCATAATGATATGATATTATGATAATTGTATATTATGATAATAGTAAGATATTAGGATAATGATATGATAATGGTATGATATTATAATAATGGTATGTTAATGCTATGATAATTATATGTTAATGATACAATAATATGATCATGAAAGCTCTATTTGTGGGAAAAAATCACATAAATTTGGTTTAGGTACAGTGTTGCATGATCACGCAATTGTCATTCAAAATGCAACAGCCCTGTATTGAAGTGGCTAAATGATACAAATACACTTATAAAAGTATACTCAGGTGACACCCCACTTCAATATATGGTATTGGTGGGCCACTGGTTTATCACACCAGTTTTTCAAAGTATTGGCCAGTGAGTTTGGCACTGTGTGTATCAGAGTTAACACAGCAAAAGAGGCAATATTGTTGCAGGACAAAAATACAATTGTAAAAGTATACTCAGATAACACCCCACTTCAATCTGTGGTTTTGGGGGACCACAGGTTTATCATACCAGTTCTACAAATAATTGTCCGGTAACTGTTTTCACTGTTTGTAGCAGAGTTAACAAAGCAAAAGAGGCCAAATTTTTGCAGGACTAAAATACACTCTTAGAAAAGTATACTGTTAAATAACACCCACTTCAATATGTGGTATTGGGGGGAAACTGGTCTATCACACCAGTTGTTCAAAAAATTGTCCAGTGAGTTTGGCACTGTGTGTAGCATAGTTAACACAGCAAAAGAGACAATATTGTTGCAGGACACAAATACACTTGTAAAAGTATACTCAGATAACACCCCACTTCAATATGTGGTATTGGGGGGCCACTGGTCTATCACACAAGTTCAAAAAATTGGCCAGGGAGTTTGGCATTGTGTGTATAAGACTTAACACAGCAAAAGAGGCAATATTGTTGCAGGAAACAAATACACTTGTAAAAGTATACTCAGATAACACCCTGCTTCAATCTGTGGTATTGGGGGGCCACAGGTTTATTACACCAGTTCTACAAATAATAGGCCAGTAACTGTTTTCACGGTTTGTAGCAGAGTTAACGCAGCTAAAGAGGCCAAATTTTTGCAGGACTAAAATACACTTTTAGAAAAGTATACTGTTAAAGAACACCCCACTTCAATATGTGGTATAATGATATAATATTATGATAATCTTATGTTAATGATATGATGATAAAAATATGATATTGGCATTATGATATGATATTATGATAATGATATGACAATGATATGATAATGATATATTATGATAATGATAATATGTTATTGAAACATTAATGATATAATAATGATATGATATTAGGATAATGATATGATATCATGAAAATCATATGTTAATGATATGATAATGATATGATATTATGATAATCACATGTTAATGATATGATAAGGATATGATATTGGCATACTGATATGGTATTATGCTAATGATATGATAATTATATGATACTAATATGTTAATGATATGATAATGCTATCATACTAGGACAATGATATGATATTATTAAAAATCATATGTTATTGATATGATAATGATATGATAATTATATGATATTGGCATAATGATATGATATTATGATAATGAAATGATAATGATATGTTAATGATATGATAATGATATGTTAATGATATGATAATGATATGTTAATGATATGATAATTATATTATGTAAATGATAATATGTTATTGATATGTTACTGATATGATAATAATATATTATTATGATATGATAACATTTTAATGATATGATATTGATATTATATTTTAATAATGATATTATAATGATATTAATTATGATAATTATATGATAATGATATGATATTAGGATAATGATATGTTAATGATATGATAGTGAGATGATATAAGGATAATAATATGATATTATGATAATGATATGTTAATGACATCATAATGATATGATATTATGATAATTGTATATTATGATAATAGTAAGATATTAGGATAATGATATGATAATGGTATGATATTATAATAATGGTATGTTAATGCTATGATAATGATATGTTAATGATACAATAATATGATCATAAAAGCTCTATTTGTGGGAAAAATGACATAAATTTGGTTTAGGTACAGTGTTGCATGATCACGCAATTGTCATTCAAAATGCAACAGCGCTAATAACTGAAAATTGGCGTGGGCAGGAAGGGGGAGAAAGCGCCCTGTATTGAAGTTTCTAAATGATACAAATACACTTATGAAAGTATACTCAGGTGACACCCCACTTCAATATGTGGTATTGGTGGGCCACTGGTTTATCACACCAGTTTTTCAAAGTATTGGCCAGTGAGTTTGGCACTGTGTGTATCAGAGTTAACACAGCAAAAGAGGCAATATTGTTGCAGGACAAAAATACACTTGTAAAAGTATACTCAGATAACACCCCACTTCAATCTGTGGTTTTGGGGGACCACAGGTTTATCATACCAGTTCTACAAATAATTGTCCGGTAACTGTTTTCACTGTTTGTAGCAGAGTTAACAAAGCAAAAGAGGCCAAATTTTTGCAGGACTAAAATACACTCTTAGAAAAGTATACTGTTAAATAACACCCACTTCAATATGTGGTATTGGGGGGAAACTGGTCTATCACACCAGTTGTTCAAAACATTGTCCAGTGAGTTTGGCACTGTGTGTAGCATAGTTAACACAGCAAAAGAGACAATATTGTTGCAGGACACAAATACACTTGTAAAAGTATACTCAGATAACACCCCACTTCAATATGTGGTATTGGGGGGCCACTGGTCTATCACACAAGTTCAAAAAATTGGCCAGGGAGTTTGGCATTGTGTGTATCAGACTTAACACAGCAAAAGAGGCAATATTGTTGCAGGAAACAAATACACTTGTAAAAGTATACTCAGATAACACCCCGCTTCAATCTGTGGTATTGGGGGGGCCACAGGTTTATTACACCAGTTCTACAAATAATAGGCCAGTAACTGTTTTCACTGTTTGTAGCAGAGTTAACGCAGCTAAAGAGGCCAAATTTTTGCAGGACTAAAATACACTTTTAGAAAAGTATACTGTTAAATAACACCCCACTTCAATATGTGGTATAATGATATAATATTATGATAATCTTATGTTAATGATATGATGATAAAAATATGATATTGGCATTATGATATGATATTATGATAATGATATGACAATTATATGATAATGATATATTATGATAATGATAATATGTTATTGATACATTAATGATATAATAATGATATGATATTAGGATAATGATATGATATCATGAAAATCATATGTTAATGATATGATAATGATATGATATTATGATAATCACATGTTAATGATATGATAAGGATATGATATTGGCATACTGATATGGTATTATGCTAATGATATGATAATTATATGATAATAATATGTTAATGATATGATAATGCTATCATACTAGGACAATGATATGATATTATTAAAAATCATATGTTATTGATATGATAATGATATGATAATTATATGATATTGGCATAATGATATGATATTATGATAATGAAATGATAATGATATTTTAATGATATGATAATGATGTGTTAATGATATGATAATGATATGTTAATGATATGATAATTATATTATGTAAATGATAATATGTTATTGATATGTTAATGATATGATAATAATATATTATTATGATATGATAACATTTTAATGATATGATATTGATATTATATTTTAATAATGATATTATAATGATATTAATTATGATAATTATATGATAATGGTATGATATTAGGATAATGATATGATATTATAACGATATGATAATGATGTTAATGATATGATATTATGAAAATGATATGATAATGATATGTTAATGATATGATATTAGTAAAATTATATTATATTAGGATAATGATATGATATGACATTATGATAATAATATGTTAATGCTTTGTTAATGATATGATTTTATGATAATGGTATGCTAATTATATGTTAATTATATGCTATTAATATATTGATATGGTATTATGATAATGATATGTTAAAGATATGATAATGATATGTTAATGATATGTTAATGATATGATATTATGATATTGATATTATGATAATGATATTATAATAAGTTAATGATATGATAATGATATGATATTATAATGATATGATAATTATAAGATTTTATGATAATGATATGTCAATGATATGATAATGATACGATAATGATATGATATTCGGATAATGATATTTTAATGATATGATCTTGTGATTATATGTTAATGACATAATAATGATATGATAATGATATGTTAATAATATGATAATGATATGTTAATGATAGCATGATGATATAATGATACGTTAATGATATGATATTGGGATAATGATATGATATTATGATAATGATATGATATTAGGATAATGATATGTTAATGATATGATAGTGAGATGATATAAGGATAATAATATGATATTATGATAATGATATGTTAATGACATCATAATGATATGATATTATGATAATTGTATATTATGATAATAGTAAGATATTAGGATAATGATATGATAATGGTATGATATTATAATAATGGTATGTTAATGCTATGATAATTATATGTTAATGATACAATAATATGATCATGAAAGCTCTATTTGTGGGAAAAAATGACATAAATTTGGTTTAGGTACAGTGTTGCATGATCACGCAATTGTCATTCAAAATGCAACAGCGCTAATAGCTGAAAATTGGCGTGGGCAGGAAGGGGGAGAAAGCGCCCTGTATTGAAGTTTCTAAATGATACAAATACACTTATGAAAGTATACACAGGTGACACCCCACTTCAATATGTGGTATTGGTGGGCCACTGGTTTATCACACCAGTTTTTCAAAGTATTGGCCAGTGAGTTTGGCACTGTGTGTATCAGAGTTAACACAGCAAAAGAGGCAATATTGTTGCAGGACAAAAATACACTTGTAAAAGTATACTCAGATAACACCCCACTTCAATCTGTGGTATTGGGGGACCACAGGTTTATCATACCAGTTCTACAAATAATTGTCCGGTAACTGTTTTCACTGTTTGTAGCAGAGTTAACAAAGCGAAAGAGGCCAAATTTTTGCAGGACTAAAATACACTCTTAGAAAAGTATACTGTTAAATAACACCCACTTCAATATGTGGTATTGGGGGGAAACTGGTCTATCACACCAGTTGTTCAAAAAATTGTCCAGTGAGTTTGGCACTGTGTGTAGCATAGTTAACACAGCAAAAGAGACAATATTGTTGCAGGACACAAATACACTTGTAAAAGTATACTCAGATAACACCCCACTTCAATATGTGGTATTGGGGGGCCACTGGTCTATCACACAAGTTCAAAAAATTGGCCAGGGAGTTTGGCATTGTGTGTATAAGACTTAACACAGCAAAAGAGGCAATATTGTTGCAGGAAACAAATACACTTGTAAAAGTATACTCAGATAACACCCCGCTTCAATCTGTGGTATTGGGGGGGCCACAGGTTTATTACACCAGTTCTACAAATAATAGGCCAGTAACTGTTTTCACTGTTTGTAGCAGAGTTAACGCAGCTAAAGAGGCCAAATTTTTGCAGGACTAAAATACACTTTTAGAAAAGTATACTGTTAAATAACACCCCACTTCAATATGTGGTATAATGATATAATATAATGATAATCTTATGTTAATGATATGATGATAAAAATATGATATTGGCATTATGGTATGATATTATGATAATGATATGACAATGATATGATAATGATATATTATGATAATGATAATATGTTATTGATACATTAATGATATAATAATGATATGATATTAGGATAATGATATGATATCATGAAAATCATATGTTAATGATATGATAATGATATGATATTATGATAATCACATGTTAATGATATGATAAGGATATGATATTGGCATACTGATATGGTATTATGCTAATGATATGATAATTATATGATAATAATATGTTAATGATATGATAATGCTATCATACTAGGACAATGATATGATATTATGATAATCATATGTTATTGATATGATAATGATATGATAATTATATGATATTGGCATAATGATATGATATTATTTTAATGAAATGATAATGATATTTTAATGAAATGATAATGATATGTTAATGATATGATAATTATATTATGTAAATGATAATATGTTATTGATATGTTAATGATATGATAATAATATATTATTATGATATGATAACATTTTAATGATATGATATTGATATTATATTTTAATAATGATATTATAATGATATTAATTATGATAATTATATGATAATGATATGATATTAGGATAATGATATGATATTACAACGATATGATAATGATGTTAATGATATGATATTATGAAAATGATATGATAATGATATGTTAATGATATGATATTAGTAAAATTATATTATATTAGGATAATGATATGATAATGATATGATATGACATTATGATAATAATATGTTAATGCTTTGTTAATAATATGATTTTATGATAATGGTATGCTAATTATATGTTAATTATATGCTATTAGTATATTGATATGGTATTATGATAATGATATGTTAAAGATATGATAATGATATGTTAATGATATGTTAATGATATGATATTATGATATTGATATTATGATAATGATATGATAATAAGTTAATGATATGATAATGATATGATATTATAATGATATGATAATTATAAGATTTTATGATAATGATATGTTAATGATATGATAATGATACGATAATGATATGATATTTGGATAATGATATTTTAAAGATATGATCTTGTGATTATATGTTAATGACATAATAATGATATGATAATGATATGTTAATAATATGATAATGATATGTTAATGATAGCATGATGATATAATGATACGTTAATGATATGATATTGGGATAATGATATGATATTATGATAATGATATGATATTAGGATAATGATATGTTAATGATATGATAGTGAGATGATATAAGGATAATAATATGATATTATGATAATGATATGTTAATGACATCATAATGATATGATATTATGATAATTGTATATTATGATAATAGTAAGATATTAGGATAATGATATGATAATGGTATGATATTATAATAATGGTATGTTAATGCTATGATAATTATATGTTAATGATACAATAATATGATCATGAAAGCTCTATTTGTGGGAAAAAATCACATAAATTTGGTTTAGGTACAGTGTTGCATGATCACGCAATTGTCATTCAAAATGCAACAGCCCTGTATTGAAGTGGCTAAATGATACAAATACACTTATAAAAGTATACTCAGGTGACACCCCACTTCAATATATGGTATTGGTGGGCCACTGGTTTATCACACCAGTTTTTCAAAGTATTGGCCAGTGAGTTTGGCACTGTGTGTATCAGAGTTAACACAGCAAAAGAGGCAATATTGTTGCAGGACAAAAATACAATTGTAAAAGTATACTCAGATAACACCCCACTTCAATCTGTGGTTTTGGGGGACCACAGGTTTATCATACCAGTTCTACAAATAATTGTCCGGTAACTGTTTTCACTGTTTGTAGCAGAGTTAACAAAGCAAAAGAGGCCAAATTTTTGCAGGACTAAAATACACTCTTAGAAAAGTATACTGTTAAATAACACCCACTTCAATATGTGGTATTGGGGGGAAACTGGTCTATCACACCAGTTGTTCAAAAAATTGTCCAGTGAGTTTGGCACTGTGTGTAGCATAGTTAACACAGCAAAAGAGACAATATTGTTGCAGGACACAAATACACTTGTAAAAGTATACTCAGATAACACCCCACTTCAATATGTGGTATTGGGGGGCCACTGGTCTATCACACAAGTTCAAAAAATTGGCCAGGGAGTTTGGCATTGTGTGTATAAGACTTAACACAGCAAAAGAGGCAATATTGTTGCAGGAAACAAATACACTTGTAAAAGTATACTCAGATAACACCCTGCTTCAATCTGTGGTATTGGGGGGCCACAGGTTTATTACACCAGTTCTACAAATAATAGGCCAGTAACTGTTTTCACGGTTTGTAGCAGAGTTAACGCAGCTAAAGAGGCCAAATTTTTGCAGGACTAAAATACACTTTTAGAAAAGTATACTGTTAAAGAACACCCCACTTCAATATGTGGTATAATGATATAATATTATGATAATCTTATGTTAATGATATGATGATAAAAATATGATATTGGCATTATGATATGATATTATGATAATGATATGACAATGATATGATAATGATATATTATGATAATGATAATATGTTATTGAAACATTAATGATATAATAATGATATGATATTAGGATAATGATATGATATCATGAAAATCATATGTTAATGATATGATAATGATATGATATTATGATAATCACATGTTAATGATATGATAAGGATATGATATTGGCATACTGATATGGTATTATGCTAATGATATGATAATTATATGATACTAATATGTTAATGATATGATAATGCTATCATACTAGGACAATGATATGATATTATTAAAAATCATATGTTATTGATATGATAATGATATGATAATTATATGATATTGGCATAATGATATGATATTATGATAATGAAATGATAATGATATGTTAATGATATGATAATGATATGTTAATGATATGATAATGATATGTTAATGATATGATAATTATATTATGTAAATGATAATATGTTATTGATATGTTACTGATATGATAATAATATATTATTATGATATGATAACATTTTAATGATATGATATTGATATTATATTTTAATAATGATATTATAATGATATTAATTATGATAATTATATGATAATGATATGATATTAGGATAATGATATGATATTACAACGATATGATAATGATGTTAATGATATGATATTATGAAAATGATATGATAATGATATGTTAATGATATGATATTAGTAAAATTATATTATATTAGGATAATGATATGATAATGATATGATATGACATTATGATAATAATATGTTAATGATTTGTTAATAATATGATTTTATGATAATGGTATGCTAATTATATGTTAATTATATGCTATTAGTATATTGATATGGTATTATGATAATGATATGTTAAAGATATGATAATGATATGTTAATGATATGTTAATGATATGATATTATGATATTGATATTATGATAATGATATGATAATAAGTTAATGATATGATAATGATATGATATTATAATGATATGATAATTATAATATTTTATGATAATGATATGTTAATGATATGATAATGATACGATAATGATATGATATTTGGATAATGATATTTTAATGATATGATCTTGTGATTATATGTTAATGACATAATAATGATATGATAATGATATGTTAATAATATGATAATGATATGTTAATGATAGCATGATGATATAATGATACGTTAATGATATGATATTGGGATAATGATATGATATTATGATAATGATATGATATTAGGATAATGATATGTTAATGATATGATAGTGAGATGATATAAGGATAATAATATGATATTATAATAATGATATGTTAATGACATCATAATGATATGATATTATGATAATTGTATATTATGATAATAGTAAGATATTAGGATAATGATATGATAATGGTATGATATTATAATAATGGTATGTTAATGCTATGATAATGATATGTTAATGATACAATAATACGATCATGAAAGCTCTATTTGTGGGAAAAAATGACATAAATTTGGTTTAGGTACAGTGTTGCATGATCACGCAATTGTCATTCAAAATGCAACAGCGCTAATAGCTGAAAATTGGCGTGGGCAAGAAGGGGGAGAAAGCGCCCTGTATTGAAGTGGCTAAATGATACAAATACACTTATGAAATTATACTCAGGTGACACCCCACTTCAATATGTGGTATTGGTGGGCCACTGGTTTATCACACCAGTTTTTCAAAGTATTGGCCAGTGAGTTTGGCACTGTGTGTATCAGAGTTAACACAGCAAAAGAGGCAATATTGTTGCACGACAAAAATACACTTGTAAAAGTATACTCAGATAACACCCCACTTCAATCTGTGGTTTTGGGGGACCACAGGTTTATCATACCAGTTCTACAAATAATTGTCCGGTAACTGTTTTCACTGTTTGTAGCAGAGTTAACAAAGCAAAAGAGGCCAAATTTTTGCAGGACTAAAATACACTCTTAGAAAAGTATACTGTTAAATAACACCCACTTCAATATGTGGTATTGGGGGGAAACTGGTCTATCACACCAGTTGTTCAAAAAATTGTCCAGTGAGTTTGGCACTGTGTGTAGCATAGTTAACACAGCAAAAGAGAAAATATTGTTGCAGGACACAAATACACTTGTAAAAGTATACTCAGATAACACCTCACTTCAATATGTGGTATTGGGGGGCCACTGGTCTATCACACAAGTTCAAAAAATTGGCCAGGGAGTTTGGCATTGTGTGTATCAGACTTAACACAGCAAAAGAGGCAATATTGTTGCAGGAAACAAATACACTTGTAAAAGTATACTCAGATAACACCCCGCTTCAATCTGTGGTATTGGGGGGGCCACAGGTTTATTACACCAGTTCTACAAATAATAGGCCAGTAACTGTTTTCACTGTTTGTAGCAGAGTTAACGCAGCTAAAGAGGCCAAATTTTTGCAGGACTAAAATACACTTTTAGAAAAGTATACTGTTAAATAACACCCCACTTCAATATGTGGTATAATGATATAATATAATGATAATCTTATGTTAATGATATGATTAGTGTTGAGCGAACACGGACTGTATTATTCGTGTTCGTACCGAATAATTGGATTTTTTGTACCCGAACACGGACACGGACACTTTACTGTATGTTCGGGTAAAAATCCGTGTTCGGTCGTTTTATTTCCGGGTTTTGCATGCTTTGGCGCTCTTTTCATGGCGGGCTTTCAACAGCCAATCAACAATCGTTTAACTGGTGTGCCTTAAGCCATCCCAGCCATGCCTGCAAATGTCTCAGTAGCTGTGATTGGCCGTCTGAAGCATGTGACCAAGTCTTTATAAGTTCGAGGCAGCCGCAGCGGCGTCATTATGCTGCTTAGATTCAGGGACAGAGCACACATCAACGTGCTGGCTGCTGATTAGGGAAAGATAGGCAGGAAAAAACCATTTGTGTCCGGATAGAATTGAGGGACAGGTCGGAGTGTTTAGGCAGGGCGAGTTGTAGGCATTTTAGGGATAGAGTCTGCTGAATTATATAGGGTCAGTGTCTTCTACAAACTACAATCGATATTGCTGTGTGGGGGGTGGGGTCTGCACTCAATCCTGATCTACGATCTCTTCTCAATCCTGTTAGGGACAGAGTCTGCTGAATTTTAGGGAAACTGTGTTCTACAAACTACAATCGATATTGCTGTGTGGTGTGGGATTGGAGATAGGCAGGTGTCAGTGATCCACATCCATTTTTCTGTGTGTGAGCTGCAGTGAACACAATCTTTTTGGGCTGCAGTGAACACAATCTTTTTGGGCTGCAGTGAACACAATCTTTTTGGGCTGCAGTGAACACAATCTTTTTGGGCTGCAGTGAACACAATCTTTTTGGGCTGCAGTGAACACAATCTTTTTGGGGTGCAGTGAACAAAATCTTTTTGGGGTGCAGTGAACACAATCCTTTTTGGTGTGCAGTGAACACAATCTTTGTGGGGTGCAGTGAACAAAATCCTTTGTGGGGTGCAGTGAACACAATCTTTTTGGGGTGCAGTGAACAAAATCCTTTTTGGGGTGCAGTGAACAACATCCTTTTTGGGGTGCAGTGAACACAATCTTTTTGGGGTGCAGTGAACAAAATCCTTTGTGGGGTGCAGTGAACACAATCTTTTTGGGGTGCAGTGAACACAATCTTTTTGGGGTGGAGTGAACAACATCCTTTTTGGGGTGCAGTGAACAAAATCCTTTTTGGGGTGCAGTGAACAAAATCATTTTTGGGGTGCAGTGAACACAATCTTTTTGGGGTGCAGTGAACACAATCTTTGTGGGGTGCAGTGAACACAATCTTTTTGGGGTGGAGTGAACAACATCCTTTTTGGGGTGCAGTGAACAACATCCTTTTTGGGGTGCAGTGAACACAATCTTTTTGGGGTGCAGTGAACACAATCTTTGTGGGGTACAGTGAACAGAATCTTTGTGGGGTGCAGTGAACACAATCTTTGGGGGGTACAGTGAACACAATCTTTGTGAGGTGCAGTGAACACAATCTTTGTGGGGTGCAGTGAACACAATCATTGTGGGGTGCAGTGAACTCAATCTTTGTGGGGTACAGTGAACACAATCTCATACTGAAGGTTTGAGGGTGCTGCCTGTTCCATACTCCCCCTACTCCTCATCTAGCCTTTTAGGGGTACAAACAATAGTAATTGGGGCCTAGTGTGGTTGTGTACGTGTGATATACATACACTTTTTTGGGATCATATTTTCTATTCCGCTATTTAATCAAAAACCTTTGGGGATCAGTTAAATTGGGGGATAGTCTGTGTTGGTACGTGTGAGAGAGATCCACCTTTCCAAGTTGTTGGGGTTCATCTCATACTTCTGAAGGTTTGAGGGTGCTGCCTGTTCCACACTCCCCCTACTCCTAGCCTTTTAGGGGTACAAACAATAGTAATTGGGGCCTAGTGTGGTTGTGTACGTGTGATATACATACACTTTTTTGGGATCATATTTTCTATTCCGCTATTTAATCAAAAACCTTTGGGGATCAGTTAAATTGGGGGATAGTCTGTGTTGGTACGTGTGAGAGAGATCCACCTTTCCAAGTTGTTGGGGTTCATCTCATACTTCTGAAGGTTTGAGGGTGCTGCCTGTTCCATACTCCCCCTACTCCTAGCCTTTTAGGGGTACAAACAATAGTAATTGGGGCCTAGTGTGGTTGTGTACGTGTGATATACATACACTTTTTTGGGATCATATTTTCTATTCCGCTATTTAATCAAAAACCTTTGGGGATCAGTTAAATTGGGGGATAGTCTGTGTTGGTACGTGTGAGAGAGATCCACCTTTCCAAGTTGTTGGGGTTCATCTCATACTTCTGAAGGTTTGAGGGTGCTGCCTGTTCCATACTCCCCCTACTCCTAGCCTTTTAGGGGTACAAACAATAGTAATTGGGGCCTAGTGTGGTTGTGTACGTGTGATATACATACACTTTTTTGGGATCATATTTTCTATTCCGCTATTTAATCAAAAACCTTTGGGGATCAGTTAAATTGGGGGATAGTCTGTGTTGGTACGTGTGAGAGAGATCCACCTTTCCAAGTTGTTGAGGTTCATCTCATACTTCTGAAGGTTTGAGGGTGCTGCCTGTTCCATACTCCCCCTACTCCTAGCCTTTTAGGGGTACAAACAATAGTAATTGGGGCCTAGTGTGGTTGTGTACGTGTGATATACATACACTTTTTTGGGATCATATTTTCTATTCCGCTATTTAATCAAAAACCTTTGGGGATCAGTTAAATTGGGGGATAGTCTGTGTTGGTACGTGTGAGAGAGATCCACCTTTCCAAGTTGTTGGGGTTCATCTCATACTTCTGAAGGTTTGAGGGTGCTGCCTGTTCCATACTCCCCCTACTCCTAGCCTTTTAGGGGTACAAACAATAGTAATTGGGGCCTAGTGTGGTTGTGTACGTGTGATATACATACACTTTTTTGGGATCATATTTTCTATTCCGCTATTTAATCAAAAACCTTTGGGGATCAGTTAAATTGGGGGATAGTCTGTGTTGGTACGTGTGAGAGAGATCCACCTTTCCAAGTTGTTGAGGTTCATCTCATACTTCTGAAGGTTTGAGGGTGCTGCCTGTTCCATACTCCCCCTACTCCTAGCCTTTTAGGGGTACAAACAATAGTAATTGGGGCCTAGTGTGGTTGTGTACGTGTGATATACATACACTTTTTTGGGATCATATTTTCTATTCCGCTATTTAATCAAAAACCTTTGGGGATCAGTTAAATTGGGGGATAGTCTGTGTTGGTACGTGTGAGAGAGATCCACCTTTCCAAGTTGTTGGGGTTCATCTCATACTTCTGAAGGTTTGAGGGTGCTGCCTGTTCCATACTCCCCCTACTCCTAGCCTTTTAGGGGTACAAACAATAGTAATTGGGGCCTAGTGTGGTTGTGTACGTGTGATATACATACACTTTTTTGGGATCATATTTTCTATTCCGCTATTTAATCAAAAACCTTTGGGGATCAGTTAAATTGGGGGATAGTCTGTGTTGGTACGTGTGAGAGAGATCCACCTTTCCAAGTTGTTGGGGTTCATCTCATACTTCTGAAGGTTTGAGGGTGCTGCCTGTTCCATACTCCCCCTACTCCTAGCCTTTTAGGGGTACAAACAATAGTAATTGGGGCCTAGTGTGGTTGTGTACGTGTGATATACATACACTTTTTTGGGATCATATTTTCTATTCCGCTATTTAATCAAAAACCTTTGGGGATCAGTTAAATTGGGGGATAGTCTGTGTTGGTACGTGTGAGAGAGATCCACCTTTCCAAGTTGTTGGGGTTCATCTCATACTTCTGAAGGTTTGAGGGTGCTGCCTGTTCCATACTCCCCCTACTCCTAGCCTTTTAGGGGTACAAACAATAGTAATTGGGGCCTAGTGTGGTTGTGTACGTGTGATATACATACACTTTTTTGGGATCATATTTTCTATTCCGCTATTTAATCAAAAACCTTTGGGGATCAGTTAAATTGGGGGATAGTCTGTGTTGGTACGTGTGAGAGAGATCCACCTTTCCAAGTTGTTGGGGTTCATCTCATACTTCTGAAGGTTTGAGGGTGCTGCCTGTTCCATACTCCCCCTACTCCTAGCCTTTTAGGGGTACAAACAATAGTAATTGGGGCCTAGTGTGGTTGTGTACGTGTGATATACATACACTTTTTTGGGATCATATTTTCTATTCCGCTATTTAATCAAAAACCTTTGGGGATCAGTTAAATTGGGGGATAGTCTGTGTTGGTACGTGTGAGAGAGATCCACCTTTCCAAGTTGTTGAGGTTCATCTCATACTTCTGAAGGTTTGAGGGTGCTGCCTGTTCCATACTCCCCCTACTCCTAGCCTTTTAGGGGTACAAACAATAGTAATTGGGGCCTAGTGTGGTTGTGTACGTGTGATATACATACACTTTTTTGGGATCATATTTTCTATTCCGCTATTTAATCAAAAACCTTTGGGGATCAGTTAAATTGGGGGATAGTCTGTGTTGGTACGTGTGAGAGAGATCCACCTTTCCAAGTTGTTGGGGTTCATCTCATACTTCTGAAGGTTTGAGGGTGCTGCCTGTTCCATACTCCCCCTACTCCTAGCCTTTTAGGGGTACAAACAATAGTAATTGGGGCCTAGTGTGGTTGTGTACGTGTGATATACATACACTTTTTTGGGATCATATTTTCTATTCCGCTATTTAATCAAAAACCTTTGGGGATCAGTTAAATTGGGGGATAGTCTGTGTTGGTACGTGTGAGAGAGATCCACCTTTCCAAGTTGTTGAGGTTCATCTCATACTTCTGAAGGTTTGAGGGTGCTGCCTGTTCCATACTCCCCCTACTCCTAGCCTTTTAGGGGTACAAACAATAGTAATTGGGGCCTAGTGTGGTTGTGTACGTGTGATATACATACACTTTTTTGGGATCATATTTTCTATTCCGCTATTTAATCAAAAACCTTTGGGGATCAGTTAAATTGGGGGATAGTCTGTGTTGGTACGTGTGAGAGAGATCCACCTTTCCAAGTTGTTGGGGTTCATCTCATACTTCTGAAGGTTTGAGGGTGCTGCCTGTTCCATACTCCCCCTACTCCTAGCCTTTTAGGGGTACAAACAATAGTAATTGGGGCCTAGTGTGGTTGTGTACGTGTGATATACATACACTTTTTTGGGATCATATTTTCTATTCCGCTATTTAATCAAAAACCTTTGGGGATCAGTTAAATTGGGGGATAGTCTGTGTTGGTACGTGTGAGAGAGATCCACCTTTCCAAGTTGTTGGGGTTCATCTCATACTTCTGAAGGTTTGAGGGTGCTGCCTGTTCCATACCCCCCCTACTCCTCATCTAGCCTTTTAGGGGTACAAACAATAGTAATTGGGGCCTAGTGTGGTTGTGTACGTGCGAGATACATACACTTTTTTTGATCATATTTCCTATTCCGCTATTCAATAAAAACCTTTGAGGATCAATTGAATTGCGGGATAGTCTGTGTCGGTACGTGTGAGAGAGATCCACCTTTCCAAGTTGTTGGGGTTCATCTCATACTTCTGAAGGTTTGAGGGTGCTGCCTGTTCCATACCCCCCCTACTCCTCATCTAGCCTTTTAGGGGTACAAACAATAGTAATTGGGGCCTAGTGTGGTTGTGTACGTGCGAGATACATACACTTTTTTTGATCATATTTCCTATTCCGCTATTCAATAAAAACCTTTGAGGATCAATTGAATTGCGGGATAGTCTGTGTCGGTACGTGTGAGAGAGATCCACCTTTCCAAGTTGTTGGGGTTCATCTCATACTTCTGAAGGTTTGAGGGTGCTGCCTGTTCCATACCCCCCCTACTCCTCATCTAGCCTTTTAGGGGTACAAACAATAGTAATTGGGGCCTAGTGTGGTTGTGTACGTGTGATATACATACACTTTTTTTGATCATATTTCCTATTCCGCTATTCAATAAAAACCTTTGAGGATCAATTGAATTGCGGGATAGTCTGTGTCGGTACGTGTGAGAGAGATCCACCTTTCCAAGTTGTTGGGGTTCATCTCATACTTCTGAAGGTTTGAGGGTGCTGCCTGTTCCATACCCCCCCTACTCCTCATCTAGCCTTTTAGGGGTACAAACAATAGTAATTGGGGCCTAGTGTGGTTGTGTACGTGCGAGATACATACACTTTTTTTGATCATATTTCCTATTCCGCTATTCAATAAAAACCTTTGAGGATCAATTGAATTGCGGGATAGTCTGTGTCGGTACGTGTGAGAGAGATCCACCTTTCCAAGTTGTTGGGGTTCATCTCATACTTCTGAAGGTTTGAGGGTGCTGCCTGTTCCATACCCCCCCTACTCCTCATCTAGCCTTTTAGGGGTACAAACAATAGTAATTGGGGCCTAGTGTGGTTGTGTACGTGTGATATACATACACTTTTTTGGGATCATATTTTCTATTCCGCTATTTAATCAAAAACCTTTGGGGATCAGTTAAATTGGGGGATAGTCTGTGTTGGTACGTGTGAGAGAGATCCACCTTTCCAAGTTGTTGAGGTTCATCTCATACTTCTGAAGGTTTGAGGGTGCTGCCTGTTCCATACTCCCCCTACTCCTAGCCTTTTAGGGGTACAAACAATAGTAATTGGGGCCTAGTGTGGTTGTGTACGTGTGATATACATACACTTTTTTGGGATCATATTTTCTATTCCGCTATTTAATCAAAAACCTTTGGGGATCAGTTAAATTGGGGGATAGTCTGTGTTGGTACGTGTGAGAGAGATCCACCTTTCCAAGTTGTTGGGGTTCATCTCATACTTCTGAAGGTTTGAGGGTGCTGCCTGTTCCATACTCCCCCTACTCCTAGCCTTTTAGGGGTACAAACAATAGTAATTGGGGCCTAGTGTGGTTGTGTACGTGTGATATACATACACTTTTTTGGGATCATATTTTCTATTCCGCTATTTAATCAAAAACCTTTGGGGATCAGTTAAATTGGGGGATAGTCTGTGTTGGTACGTGTGAGAGAGATCCACCTTTCCAAGTTGTTGAGGTTCATCTCATACTTCTGAAGGTTTGAGGGTGCTGCCTGTTCCATACTCCCCCTACTCCTAGCCTTTTAGGGGTACAAACAATAGTAATTGGGGCCTAGTGTGGTTGTGTACGTGTGATATACATACACTTTTTTGGGATCATATTTTCTATTCCGCTATTTAATCAAAAACCTTTGGGGATCAGTTAAATTGGGGGATAGTCTGTGTTGGTACGTGTGAGAGAGATCCACCTTTCCAAGTTGTTGGGGTTCATCTCATACTTCTGAAGGTTTGAGGGTGCTGCCTGTTCCATACTCCCCCTACTCCTAGCCTTTTAGGGGTACAAACAATAGTAATTGGGGCCTAGTGTGGTTGTGTACGTGTGATATACATACACTTTTTTGGGATCATATTTTCTATTCCGCTATTTAATCAAAAACCTTTGGGGATCAGTTAAATTGGGGGATAGTCTGTGTTGGTACGTGTGAGAGAGATCCACCTTTCCAAGTTGTTGAGGTTCATCTCATACTTCTGAAGGTTTGAGGGTGCTGCCTGTTCCATACTCCCCCTACTCCTAGCCTTTTAGGGGTACAAACAATAGTAATTGGGGCCTAGTGTGGTTGTGTACGTGTGATATACATACACTTTTTTGGGATCATATTTTCTATTCCGCTATTTAATCAAAAACCTTTGGGGATCAGTTAAATTGGGGGATAGTCTGTGTTGGTACGTGTGAGAGAGATCCACCTTTCCAAGTTGTTGGGGTTCATCTCATACTTCTGAAGGTTTGAGGGTGCTGCCTGTTCCATACTCCCCCTACTCCTAGCCTTTTAGGGGTACAAACAATAGTAATTGGGGCCTAGTGTGGTTGTGTACGTGTGATATACATACACTTTTTTGGGATCATATTTTCTATTCCGCTATTTAATCAAAAACCTTTGGGGATCAGTTAAATTGGGGGATAGTCTGTGTTGGTACGTGTGAGAGAGATCCACCTTTCCAAGTTGTTGGGGTTCATCTCATACTTCTGAAGGTTTGAGGGTGCTGCCTGTTCCATACCCCCCCTACTCCTCATCTAGCCTTTTAGGGGTACAAACAATAGTAATTGGGGCCTAGTGTGGTTGTGTACGTGCGAGATACATACACTTTTTTTGATCATATTTCCTATTCCGCTATTCAATAAAAACCTTTGAGGATCAATTGAATTGCGGGATAGTCTGTGTCGGTACGTGTGAGAGAGATCCACCTTTCCAAGTTGTTGGGGTTCATCTCATACTTCTGAAGGTTTGAGGGTGCTGCCTGTTCCATACCCCCCCTACTCCTCATCTAGCCTTTTAGGGGTACAAACAAT
>NW_028119525.1:0-42700 GCF_965119305.1 Pelophylax lessonae | reverse complement strand
ACAGTGTACAGAGTGATGAGGAGAGTGTAATGTACAGCACAGTGTACAGAGTGATGAGGAGTGTAATGTACAGCACAGTGTACAGAGTGATGAGGAGAGTGTAATGTACAGCACAGTGTACAGAGTGATGAGGAGTGTAATGTACAGCACAGTGTACAGAGTGATGAGGAGTGTAATGTACAGCACAGTGTACAGAGTGATGAGGAGAGTGTAATGTACAGCACAGTGTACAGAGTGATGAGGAGAGTGTAATGTACAGCACAGTGTACAGAGTGATGAGGAGTGTAATGTATAGCACAGTGTACAGAGTGATGAGGAGGGTGTAATGTACAGCACAGTGTACAGAGTGATGAGGAGTGTAATGTACAGCACAGTGTACAGAGTGATGAGGAGAGTGTAATGTACAGCACAGTGTACAGAGTGATGAGGAGTGTAATGTACAGCACAGTGTACAGAGTGATGAGGAGGATGTAATGTACAGCACAGTGTACAGAGTGATGAGGAGTGTAATGTACAGCACAGTGTACAGAGTGATGAGGAGAGTGTAATGTACAGCACAGTGTACAGAGTGATGAGGAGGATGTAATGTACAGCACAGTGTACAGAGTGATGAGGAGTGTAATGTACAGCACAGTGTACAGAGTGATGAGGAGTGTAATGTACAGCACAGTGTACAGAGTGATGAGGGGAGTGTAATGTACAGCACAGTGTACAGAGTGATGAGGAGGGTGTAATGTACAGCACAGTGTACAGAGTGATGAGGAGAGTGTAATGTACAGCACAGTGTACAGAGTGATGAGGAGTGTAATGTACAGCACAGTGTACAGAGTGATCAGGAGTGTAATGTACAGCACAGTGTACAGAGTGATGAGGAGTGTAATGTACAGCACAGTGTACAGAGTGATGAGGAGAGTGTAAGGTACAGCACAGTGTACAGAGTGATGAGGAGTGTAATGTACAGCACAGTGTACAGAGTGATCAGGAGTGTAATGCACAGCACAGTGTACAGAGTGATGAGGGGAGTGTAATGTATAGCACAGTGTACAGAGTGATGAGGAGGGTGTAATGTACAGCACAGTGTACAGAGTGATGAGGAGAGTGTAAGGTACAGCACAGTGTACAGAGTGATGAGGAGTGTAATGTACAGCACAGTGTACAGAGTGATCAGGAGTGTAATGTACAGCACAGTGTACAGAGTGATGAGGAGTGTAATGTACAGCACAGTGTACAGAGTGATGAGGAGGGTGTAATGTACAGCACAGTGTACAGAGTGATGAGGAGAGTGTAATGTACAGCACAGTGTACAGAGTGATGAGGAGTGTAATGTACAGCACAGTGTACAGAGTGATGAGGAGGATGTAATGTACAGCACAGTGTACAGAGTGATGAGGAGGGTGTAATGTACAGCACAGTGTACAGAGTGATGAGGAGAGTGTAATGTACAGCACAGTGTACAGAGTGATGAGGAGTGTAATGTACAGCACAGTGTACAGAGTGATGATGAGTGTAATGTATAGCACAGTGTACAGAGTGATGAGGAGGGTGTAATGTACAGCACAGTGTACAGAGTGATGAGGAGAGTGTAATGTACAGCACAGTGTACAGAGTGATGAGGAAAGTGTAAGGTACAGCACAGTGTACAGAGTGATGAGGAGTGTAATGTACAGCACAGTGTACAGAGTGATGAGGAGGATGTAATGTACAGCACAGTGTACAGAGTGATGAGGAGTGTAATGTACAGCACAGTGTACAGAGTGATGAGGAGTGTAATGTATAGCACAGTGTACAGAGTGATGAGGAGGGTGTAATGTACAGCACAGTGTACAGAGTGATGAGGAGAGTGTAAGGTACAGCACAGTGTACATAGTGATGAGGAGAGTGTAATGTACAGCACAGTGTACAGAGTAATGAGGAGAGTGTAATGTACAGCACAGTGTACAGAGTGATGAGGAGGGTGTAATGTACAGCACAGTGTACAGAGTGATGAGGGGAGTGTAATGTACAGCACAGTGTACAGAGTGATGAGGGGAGTGTAATGTACAGCACAGTGTACAGAGTGATGATGAGTGTAATGTACAGCACAGTGTACAGAGTAATGAGGAGAGTGTAATGTACAGCACAGTGTACAGAGTGATGAGGAGGGTGTAATGTACAGCACAGTGTACAGAGTGATGAGTAGTGTAATGTACAGCACAGTGTACAGAGTGATGAGGAGTGTAGTGTACAGCATAGTGTACAGAGTGATGAGGAGTGTAATGTACAGCACAGTGTACAGAGTGATGAGGAGGGTGTAATGTACAGCACAGTGTACAGAGTGATGAGGAGAGTGTAATGTACAGCACAGTGTACAGAGTGATGAGGAGAGTGTAATGTACAGCACAGTGTACAGAGTGATGAGGAGTGTAATGTATAGCACAGTGTACAGAGTGATGAGGAGTGTAATGTACAGCACAGTGTACAGAGTGATGAGGAGTGTAATGTATAGCACAGTGTACAGAGTGATGAGGAGAGTGTAATGTACAGCACAGTGTACAGAGTGATGAGGAGTGTAATGTACAGCACAGTGTACAGAGTGATGAGGAGAGTGTAAGGTACAGCACAGTGTATAGAGTGATGAGGAGAGTGTAATGTACAGCACAGTGTACAGAGTGATGAGGAGTGTAATGTACAGCACAGTGTACAGAGTGATGAGGAGAGTGTAATGTACAGCACAGTGTACAGAGTGATGAGGAGGATATAATGTACAGCACAGTGTACAGAGTGATGAGGAGAGTGTAATGTACAGCACAGTGTACAGAGTGATGAGGAGGATGTAATGTACAGCACAGTGTACAGAGTGATGAGGAGAGTGTAATGTACAGCACAGTGTACAGAGTGATGCGGAGAGTGTAATGTACAGCACAGTGTACAGAGTGATGAGGAGGATGTAATGTACAGCACAGTGTACAGAGTGATGAGGAGAGTGTAATGTACAGCACAGTGTACAGAGTGATGAGGAGAGTGTAATGTACAGCACAGTGTACAGAGTGATGAGGGGAGTGTAATGTACAGCACAGTGTACAGAGTGATGAGGAGAGTGTAATGTACAGCACAGTGTACAGAGTGATGAGGAGTGTAATGTACAGCACAGTGTACAGAGTGATGAGGAGTGTAATGTACAGCACAGTGTACAGAGTGATGAGGAGAGTGTAATGTACAGCACAGTGTACAGAGTGATGAGGAGAGTGTAATGTACAGCACAGTGTACAGAGTGATGAGGAGTGTAATGTACAGCACAGTGTACAGAGTGATGAGGAGTGTAATGTACAGCACAGTGTACAGAGTGATGAGGAGAGTGTAATGTACAGCACAGTGTACAGAGTGATGAGGAGAGTGTAAGGTACAGCACAGTGTACAGAGTGATGAGGAGAGTGTAATGTACAGCACAGTGTACAGAGTGATGAGGAGTGTAATGTACAGCACAGTGTACAGAGTGATGAGGAGAGTGTAATGTACAGCACAGTGTACAGAGTGATGAGGAGAGTGTAATGTACAGCACAGTGTACAGAGTGATGAGGAGGATGTAATGTACAGCACAGTGTACAGAGTGATGAGGAGAGTGTAATGTACAGCACAGTGTACAGAGTGATGAGGAGTGTAATGTACAGCACAGTGTACAGAGTGATGAGGAGAGTGTAATGTACAGCACAGTGTACAGAGTGATGAGGGGAGTGTAATGTACAGCACAGTGTACAGAGTGATGAGGAGGATGTAATGTACAGCACAGTGTACAGAGTGATGAGGAGAGTGTAATGTACAGCACAGTGTACAGAGTGATGAGGAGGGTGTAATGTACAGCACAGTGTACAGAGTGATGAGGAGGATGTAATGTACAGCACAGTGTACAGAGTGATGAGGAGAGTGTAATGTACAGCACAGTGTACAGAGTGATGAGGAGGATGTAATGTACAGCACAGTGTACAGAGTGATGAGGAGAGTGTAATGTACAGCACAGTGTACAGAGTGATGAGGAGAGTGTAATGTACAGCACAGTGTACAGAGTGATGAGGAGAGTGTAAGGTACAGCACAGTGTACAGAGTGATGAGGAGAGTGTAATGTACAGCACAGTGTACAGAGTGATGAGGAGAGTGTAATGTACAGCACAGTGTACAGAGTGATGAGGGAGTGTAATGTACAGCACAGTGTACAGAGTGATGAGGAGGATGTAATGTACAGCACAGTGTACAGAGTGATGAGGAGAGTGTAATGTACAGCACAGTGTACAGAGTGATGAGGAGAGTGTAATGTACAGCACAGTGTACAGAGTGATGAGGAGGATGTAATGTACAGCCCAGTGTACAGAGTGATGAGGAGAGTGTAATGTACAGCACAGTGTACAGAGTGATGAGGAGGTGTAATGTACAGCACAGTGTACAGAGTGATGAGGAGGATGTAATGTACAGCACAGTGTACAGAGTGATGAGGAGTGTAATGTACAGCACAGTGTACAGTGTGATGAGGAGTGTAATGTACAGCACAGTGTACAGAGTGATGAGGAGAGTGTAATGTACAGCACAGTGTACAGAGTGATGAGGAGAGTGTAATGTACAGCACAGTGTACAGAGTGATGAGGAGGATGTAATGTACAGCACAGTGTACAGAGTGATGAGGAGTGTAATGTACAGCACAGTGTACAGAGTGATGAGGAGGATGTAATGTACAGCACAGTGTACAGAGTGATGAGGAGAGTGTAATGTACAGCACAGTGTACAGAGTGATGAGGAGTGTAATGTACAGCACAGTGTACAGAGTGATGAGGAGGATGTAATGTACAGCACAGTGTACAGAGTGATGAGGAGAGTGTAATGTACAGCACAGTGTACAGAGTGATGAGGAGGATGTAATGTACAGCACAGTGTACAGAGTGATGAGGAGGATGTAATGTACAGCACAGTGTACAGAGTGATGAGGGGAGTGTAATGTACAGCACAGTGTACAGAGTGATGAGGAGTGTAATGTACAGCACAGTGTACAGAGTGAGGAGGAGTGTAATGTACAGCACAGTGTACAGAGTGATGAGGAGAGTGTAATGTACAGCACAGTGTACAGAGTGATGAGGAGGATGTAATGTACAGCACAGTGTACAGAGTGATGAGGAGAGTGTAATGTACAGCACAGTGTACAGAGTGATGAGGGGAGTGTAATGTACAGCACAGTGTACAGAGTGATGAGGAGGATGTAATGTACAGCACAGTGTACAGAGTGATGAGGAGAGTGTAATGTACAGCACAGTGTACAGAGTGATGAGGAGATGTAATGTACAGCACAGTGTACAGAGTGATGAGGAGGATGTAATGTACAGCACAGTGTACAGAGTGATGAGGAGAGTGTAATGTACAGCACAGTGTACAGAGTGATGAGGAGAGTGTAATGTACAGCACAGTGTACAGAGTGATGAGGAGGATGTAATGTACAGCACAGTGTACAGAGTGATGAGGAGTGTAATGTACAGCACAGTGTACAGAGTGATGAGGAGGATGTAATGTACAGCACAGTGTACAGAGTGATGAGGAGAGTGTAATGTACAGCACAGTGTACAGAGTGATGAGGAGTGTAATGTACAGCACAGTGTACAGAGTGATGAGGAGGATGTAATGTACAGCACAGTGTACAGAGTGATGAGGAGAGTGTAATGTACAGCACAGTGTACAGAGTGATGAGGAGGATGTAATGTACAGCACAGTGTACAGAGTGATGAGGAGGATGTAATGTACAGCACAGTGTACAGAGTGATGAGGAGAGTGTAATGTACAGCACAGTGTACAGAGTGATGAGGAGGATGTAATGTACAGCACAGTGTACAGAGTGATGAGGGGAGTGTAATGTACAGCACAGTGTACAGAGTGATGAGGAGAGTGTAATGTACAGCACAGTGTACAGAGTGATGAGGAGAGTGTAATGTACAGCACAGTGTACAGAGTGATGAGGAGAGTGTAATGTACAGCACAGTGTACAGAGTGATGAGGAGGAGTGTAATGTACAGCACAGTGTACAGAGTGATGAGGAGAGTGTAATGTACAGCACAGTGTACAGAGTGATGAGGAGTGTAATGTACAGCACAGTGTACAGAGTGATGAGGAGAGTGTAATGTACAGCACAGTGTACAGAGTGATGAGGAGGATGTAATGTACAGCACAGTGTACAGAGTGATGAGGAGGGTGTAATGTACAGCACAGTGTACAGAGTGATGAGGAGAGTGTAATGTACAGCACAGTATACAGAGTGATGAGGAGAGTGTAATGTACAGCACAGTGTACAGAGTGATGAGGAGGATGTAATGTACAGCACAGTGTACAGAGTGATGAGGAGGATGTAATGTACAGCACAGTGTACAGAGTGATGAGGAGAGTGTAATGTACAGCACAGTGTACAGAGTGATGAGGAGAGTGTAATGTACAGCACAGTGTACAGAGTGATGAGGAGAGTGTAATGTACAGCACAGTGTACAGAGTGATGAGGAGAGTGTAATGTACAGCACAGTGTACAGAGTGATGAGGAGAGTGTAATGTACAGCACAGTGTACAGAGTGATGAGGAGAGTGTAATGTACAGCACAGTGTACAGAGTGATGAGGAGTGTAATGTACAGCACAGTGTACAGAGTGATGAGGAGAGTGTAATGTACAGCACAGTGTACAGAGTGATGAGGAGAATGTAATGTACAGCACAGTGTACAGAGTGATGAGAGATGTAATGTACAGCACAGTGTACAGAGTGATGAGGAGGATGTAATGTACAGCACAGTGTACAGAGTGATGAGGAGAGTGTAATGTACAGCACAGTGTACAGAGTGATGAGGAGAGTGTAATGTACAGCACAGTGTACAGAGTGATGAGGGGAGTGTAATGTACAGCACAGTGTACAGAGTGATGAGGAGGGTGTAATGTACAGCACAGTGTACAGAGTGATGAGGAGGAGTGTAATGTACAGCACAGTGTACAGAGTGATGAGGAGGATGTAATGTACAGCACAGTGTACAGAGTGATGAGGAGTGTAATGTACAGCACAGTGTACAGAGTGATGAGGAGGTGTAATGTACAGCACAGTGTACAGAGTGATGAGGAGAGTGTAATGTACAGCACAGTGTACAGAGTGATGAGGAGAGTGTAATGTACAGCACAGTGTACAGAGTGATGAGGAGGATGTAATGTACAGCACAGTGTACAGAGTGATGAGGAGTGTAATGTACAGCACAGTGTACAGAGTGATGAGGAGGATGTAATGTACAGCACAGTGTACAGAGTGATGAGGAGAGTGTAATGTACAGCACAGTGTACAGAGTGATGAGGAGTGTAATGTACAGCACAGTGTACAGAGTGATGAGGAGGATGTAATGTACAGCACAGTGTACAGAGTGATGAGGAGAGTGTAATGTACAGCACAGTGTACAGAGTGATGAGGAGGTGTAATGTACAGCACAGTGTACAGAGTGATGAGGAGGATGTAATGTACAGCACAGTGTACAGAGTGATGAGGAGGAGTGTAATGTACAGCACAGTGTACAGAGTGATGAGGAGTGTAATGTACAGCACAGTGTACAGAGTGATGAGGGGAGTGTAATGTACAGCACAGTGTACAGAGTGATGAGGAGAGTGTAATGTACAGCACAGTGTACAGAGTGATGAGGAGAGTGTAATGTACAGCACAGTGTACAGAGTGATGAGGAGAGTGTAATGTACAGCACAGTGTACAGAGTGATGAGGAGAGTGTAATGTACAGCACAGTGTACAGAGTGATGAGGAGATGTAATGTACAGCACAGTGTACAGAGTGATGAGGAGAGTGTAATGTACAGCACAGTGTACAGAGTGATGAGGAGTGTAATGTACAGCACAGTGTACAGAGTGATGAGGAGAGTGTAATGTACAGCACAGTGTACAGAGTGATGAGGAGGTGTAATGTACAGCACAGTGTACAGAGTGATGAGGAGAGTGTAATGTACAGCACAGTGTACAGAGTGATGAGGAGAGTGTAATGTACAGCACAGTGTACAGAGTGATGAGGAGATGTAATGTACAGCACAGTGTACAGAGTGATGAGGAGGATGTAATGTACAGCACAGTGTACAGAGTGATGAGGAGAGTGTAATGTACAGCACAGTGTACAGAGTGATGAGGAGAGTGTAATGTACAGCACAGTGTACAGAGTGATGAGGAGGATGTAATGTACAGCACAGTGTACAGAGTGATGAGGGGAGTGTAATGTACAGCACAGTGTACAGAGTGATGAGGGGAGTGTAATGTACAGCACAGTGTACAGAGTGATGAGGAGGATGTAATGTACAGCACAGTGTACAGAGTGATGAGGAGAGTGTAATGTACAGCACAGTGTACAGAGTGATGAGGAGTGTAATGTACAGCACAGTGTACAGAGTGATGAGGAGGATGTAATGTACAGCACAGTGTACAGAGTGATGAGGAGAGTGTAATGTACAGCACAGTGTACAGAGTGATGAGGAGAGTGTAATGTACAGCACAGTGTACAGAGTGATGAGGAGGATGTAATGTACAGCACAGTGTACAGAGTGATGAGGGAGTGTAATGTACAGCACAGTGTACAGAGTGATGAGGAGGATGTAATGTACAGCACAGTGTACAGAGTGATGAGGAGAGTGTAATGTACAGCACAGTGTACAGAGTGATGAGGAGAGTGTAATGTACAGCACAGTGTACAGAGTGATGAGGAGGATGTAATGTACAGCACAGTGTACAGAGTGATGAGGAGGATGTAATGTACAGCACAGTGTACAGAGTGATGAGGAGGATGTAATGTACAGCACAGTGTACAGAGTGATGAGGGGAGTGTAATGTACAGCACAGTGTACAGAGTGAGGAGGATGTAATGTACAGCACAGTGTACAGAGTGATGAGGGGAGTGTAATGTACAGCACAGTGTACAGAGTGATGAGGAGAGTGTAATGTACAGCCCAGTGTACAGAGTGATGAGGAGAGTGTAATGTACAGCACAGTGTACAGAGTGATGAGGAGAGTGTAATGTACAGCACAGTGTACAGAGTGATGAGGAGGATGTAATGTACAGCACAGTGTACAGAGTGATGAGGAGAGTGTAATGTACAGCACAGTGTACAGAGTGATGAGGAGGTGTAATGTACAGCACAGTGTACAGAGTGATGAGGAGAGTGTAATGTACAGCACAGTGTACAGAGTGATGAGGAGGATGTAATGTACAGCACAGTGTACAGAGTGATGAGGAGGGTGTAATGTACAGCACAGTGTACAGAGTGATGAGGAGAGTGTAATGTACAGCACAGTGTACAGAGTGATGAGGAGAGTGTAATGTACAGCACAGTGTACAGAGTGATGAGGAGGATGTAATGTACAGCACAGTGTACAGAGTGATGAGGAGGATGTAATGTACAGCACAGTGTACAGAGTGATGAGGAGAGTGTAATGTACAGCACAGTGTACAGAGTGATGAGGAGAGTGTAATGTACAGCACAGTGTACAGAGTGATGAGGAGAGTGTAATGTACAGCACAGTGTACAGAGTGATGAGGAGAGTGTAATGTACAGCACAGTGTACAGAGTGATGAGGAGAGTGTAATGTACAGCACAGTGTACAGAGTGATGAGGAGAGTGTAATGTACAGCACAGTGTACAGAGTGATGAGGAGTGTAATGTACAGCACAGTGTACAGAGTGATGAGGAGAGTGTAATGTACAGCACAGTGTACAGAGTGATGAGGAGGATGTAATGTACAGCACAGTGTACAGAGTGATGAGGAGAGTGTAATGTACAGCACAGTGTACAGAGTGATGAGGAGGATGTAATGTACAGCACAGTGTACAGAGTGATGAGGAGAGTGTAATGTACAGCACAGTGTACAGAGTGATGAGGAGAGTGTAATGTACAGCACAGTGTACAGAGTGATGAGGGGAGTGTAATGTACAGCACAGTGTACAGAGTGATGAGGAGGATGTAATGTACAGCACAGTGTACAGAGTGATGAGGAGAGTGTAATGTACAGCACAGTGTACAGAGTGATGAGGAGAGTGTAATGTACAGCACAGTGTACAGAGTGATGAGGAGGATGTAATGTACAGCACAGTGTAGTGTACAGAGTGATGAGGAGTGTAATGTACAGCACAGTGTACAGAGTGATGAGGAGAGTGTAATGTACAGCACAGTGTACAGAGTGATGAGGAGAGTGTAATGTACAGCACAGTGTACAGAGTGATGAGGAGGATGTAATGTACAGCACAGTGTACAGAGTGATGAGGAGAGTGTAATGTACAGCACAGTGTACAGAGTGATGAGGAGTGTAATGTACAGCACAGTGTACAGAGTGATGAGGAGAGTGTAATGTACAGCACAGTGTACAGAGTGATGAGGAGGATGTAATGTACAGCACAGTGTACAGAGTGATGAGGAGAGTGTAATGTACAGCACAGTGTACAGAGTGATGAGGAGAGTGTAATGTACAGCACAGTGTACAGAGTGATGAGGAGAGAGTAATGTACAGCACAGTGTACAGAGTGATGAGGAGAGTGTAATGTACAGCACAGTGTACAGAGTGATGAGGAGAGTGTAATGTACAGCACAGTGTACAGAGTGATGAGGAGGATGTAATGTACAGCACAGTGTACAGAGTGATGAGGAGAGTGTAATGTACAGCACAGTGTACAGAGTGATGAGGAGAGTGTAATGTACAGCACAGTGTACAGAGTGATGAGGAGAGTGTAATGTACAGCACAGTGTACAGAGTGATGAGGAGGTGTAATGTACAGCACAGTGTACAGAGTGATGAGGGGAGTGTAATGTACAGCACAGTGTACAGAGTGATGAGGAGTGTAATGTACAGCACAGTGTACAGAGTGATGAGGAGTGTAATGTACAGCACAGTGTACAGAGTGATGAGGAGAGTGTAATGTACAGCACAGTGTACAGAGTGATGAGGAGAGTGTAATGTACAGCACAGTGTACAGAGTGATGAGGAGTGTAATGTACAGCACAGTGTACAGAGTGATGAGGAGAGTGTAATGTACAGCACAGTGTACAGAGTGATGAGGAGGATGTAATGTACAGCACAGTGTACAGAGTGATGAGGGAGTGTAATGTACAGCACAGTGTACAGAGTGATGAGGAGAGTGTAATGTACAGCACAGTGTACAGAGTGATGAGGGGAGTGTAATGTACAGCACAGTGTACAGAGTGATGAGGAGGATGTAATGTACAGCACAGTGTACAGAGTGATGAGGAGAGTGTAATGTACAGCACAGTGTACAGAGTGATGAGGAGAGTGTAATGTACAGCACAGTGTACAGAGTGATGAGGAGGTGTAATGTACAGCCCAGTGTACAGAGTGATGAGGAGAGTGTAATGTACAGCACAGTGTACAGAGTGAGGAGGATGTAATGTACAGCACAGTGTACAGAGTGATGAGGAGGAGTGTAATGTACAGCACAGTGTACAGAGTGATGAGGAGAGTGTAATGTACAGCACAGTGTACAGAGTGATGAGGGGAGTGTAATGTACAGCACAGTGTACAGAGTGATGAGGAGGATGTAATGTACAGCACAGTGTACAGAGTGATGAGGAGAGTGTAATGTACAGCACAGTGTACAGAGTGATGAGGAGAGTGTAATGTACAGCACAGTGTACAGAGTGATGAGGAGGATGTAATGTACAGCACAGTGTACAGAGTGATGAGGAGAGTGTAATGTACAGCACAGTGTACAGAGTGATGAGGAGGATGTAATGTACAGCACAGTGTACAGAGTGATGAGGAGAGTGTAATGTACAGCACAGTGTACAGAGTGATGAGGAGGATGTAATGTACAGCACAGTGTACAGAGTGATGAGGAGAGTGTAATGTACAGCACAGTGTACAGAGTGATGAGGAGTGTAATGTACAGCACAGTGTACAGAGTGATGAGGAGAGTGTAATGTACAGCACAGTGTACAGAGTGATGAGGAGGATGTAATGTACAGCACAGTGTACAGAGTGATGAGGAGAGTGTAATGTACAGCACAGTGTACAGAGTGATGAGGAGGATGTAATGTACAGCACAGTGTACAGAGTGATGAGGAGAGTGTAATGTACAGCACAGTGTACAGAGTGATGAGGAGAGAGTAATGTACAGCACAGTGTACAGAGTGATGAGGAGAGTGTAATGTACAGCACAGTGTACAGAGTGATGAGGAGTGTAATGTACAGCACAGTGTACAGAGTGATGAGGAGAGTGTAATGTACAGCACAGTGTACAGAGTGATGAGGAGGATGTAATGTACAGCACAGTGTACAGAGTGATGAGGAGAGTGTAATGTACAGCACAGTGTACAGAGTGATGAGGAGAGTGTAATGTACAGCACAGTGTACAGAGTGATGAGGGTGTAATGTACAGCACAGTGTACAGAGTGATGAGGGGAGTGTAATGTACAGCACAGTGTACAGAGTGATGAGGAGTGTAATGTACAGCACAGTGTACAGAGTGATCAGGAGTGTAATGTACAGCACAGTGTACAGAGTGATGAGGAGAGTGTAATGTACAGCACAGTGTACAGAGTGATGAGGAGAGTGTAATGTACAGCACAGTGTACATAGTGATGAGGAGTGTAATGTACAGCACAGTGTACAGAGTGATGAGGAGAGTGTAATGTACAGCACAGTGTACAGAGTGATGAGGAGTGTAATGTACAGCACAGTGTACAGAGTGATGAGGAGTGTAATGTACAGCACAGTGTACAGAGTGATGAGGAGGATGTAATGTACAGCACAGTGTACAGAGTGATGAGGAGAGTGTAATGTACAGCACAGTGTACAGAGTGATGAGGAGGATGTAATGTACAGCCCAGTGTACAGAGTGATGAGGGGAGTGTAATGTACAGCACAGTGTACAGAGTGAGGAGGATGTAATGTACAGCACAGTGTACAGAGTGATGAGGGGAGTGTAATGTACAGCACAGTGTACAGAGTGATGAGGAGAGTGTAATGTACAGCACAGTATACAGAGTGATGAGGAGAGTGTAATGTACAGCACAGTGTACAGAGTGATGAGGAGAGTGTAATGTACAGCACAGTGTACAGAGTGATGAGGAGGATGTAATGTACAGCACAGTGTACAGAGTGATGAGGAGAGTGTAATGTACAGCACAGTGTACAGAGTGATGAGGAGAGTGTAATGTACAGCACAGTGTACAGAGTGATGAGGAGAGTGTAATGTACAGCACAGTGTACAGAGTGATGAGGAGAGTGTAATGTACAGCACAGTGTACAGAGTGATGAGGAGAGTGTAATGTACAGCACAGTGTACAGAGTGATGAGGAGAGTGTAATGTACAGCACAGTGTACAGAGTGATGAGGAGGATGTAATGTACAGCACAGTGTACAGAGTGATGAGGAGAGTGTAATGTACAGCACAGTGTACAGAGTGATGAGGAGGATGTAATGTACAGCACAGTGTACAGAGTGAGGAGGATGTAATGTACAGCACAGTGTACAGAGTGATGAGGGGAGTGTAATGTACAGCACAGTGTACAGAGTGATGAGGAGAGTGTAATGTACAGCACAGTGTACAGAGTGATGAGGGGAGTGTAATGTACAGCACAGTGTACAGAGTGATGAGGAGAGTGTAATGTACAGCACAGTGTACAGAGTGATGAGGGGAGTGTAATGTACAGCACAGTGTACAGAGTGATGAGGAGGATGTAATGTACAGCACAGTGTACAGAGTGATGAGGAGAGTGTAATGTACAGCACAGTGTACAGAGTGATGAGGAGAGTGTAATGTACAGCACAGTGTACAGAGTGATGAGGAGGATGTAATGTACAGCCCAGTGTACAGAGTGATGAGGAGTGTAATGTACAGCACAGTGTACAGAGTGATGAGGAGGATGTAATGTACAGCCCAGTGTACAGAGTGATGAGGAGAGTGTAATGTACAGCACAGTGTACAGAGTGATGAGGAGAGTGTAATGTACAGCACAGTGTACAGAGTGATGAGGAGTGTAATGTACAGCACAGTGTACAGAGTGATGAGGAGAGTGTAATGTACAGCACAGTGTACAGAGTGATGAGGAGGATGTAATGTACAGCACAGTGTACAGAGTGATGAGGAGAGTGTAATGTACAGCACAGTGTACAGAGTGATGAGGAGAGTGTAATGTACAGCACAGTGTACAGAGTGATGAGGAGAGAGTAATGTACAGCACAGTGTACAGAGTGATGAGGAGAGTGTAATGTACAGCACAGTGTACAGAGTGATGAGGAGAGTGTAATGTACAGCACAGTGTACAGAGTGATGAGGAGTGTAATGTACAGCACAGTGTACAGAGTGATGAGGAGTGTAATGTACAGCACAGTGTACAGAGTGATGAGGAGGATGTAATGTACAGCACAGTGTACAGAGTGATGAGGAGGATGTAATGTACAGCACAGTGTACAGAGTGATGAGGAGAGTGTAAGGTACAGCACAGTGTACAGAGTGATGAGGAGAGTGTAATGTACAGCACAGTGTACAGAGTGATGAGGAGAATGTAATGTACAGCACAGTGTACAGAGTGATGAGGAGGGTGTAATGTACAGCACAGTGTACAGAGTGATGAGGAGGGTGTAATGTACAGCACAGTGTACAGAGTGATGAGGAGAGTGTAATGTACAGCCCAGTGTACAGAGTGATGAGGAGAGTGTAATGTACAGCACAGTGTACAGAGTGGTGAGGAGGATGTAATGTACAGCCCAGTGTACAGAGTGATGAGGAGTCTAATGTACAGCACAGTGTACAGAGTGATGAGGAGAGTGTAATGTACAGCACAGTGTACAGAGTGATGAGGAGAGTGTAATGTACAGCACAGTGTACAGAGTGATGAGGAGAGTGTAATGTACAGCACAGTGTACAGAGTGATGAGGAGGGTGTAATGTACAGCACAGTGTACAGAGTGATGAGGAGGATGTAATGTACAGCACAGTGTACAGAGTAATGAGGAGAGTGTAATGTACAGCACAGTGTACAGAGTGATGAGGAGTGTAATGTACAGCCCAGTGTACAGAGTGATGAGGAGTCTAATGTACAGCACAGTGTACAGAGTGATGAGGAGTGTAATGTACAGCACAGTGTACAGAGTGATGAGGAGTGTAATGTACAGCACAGTGTACAGAGTGATGAGGAGAGTGTAATGTACAGCACAGTGTACAGAGTGATGAGGAGAGTGTAATGTACAGCACAGTGTACAGAGTGATGAGGAGAGTGTAATGTACAGCACAGTGTACAGAGTGATGAGGAGAGTGTAATGTACAGCACAGTGTACAGAGTGATGAGGAGAGTGTAATGTACAGCACAGTGTACAGAGTGATGAGGAGGATGTAATGTACAGCACAGTGTACAGAGTGATGAGGAGAGTGTAATGTACAGCACAGTGTACAGAGTGATGAGGAGAGTGTAATGTACAGCACAGTGTACAGAGTGATGAGGAGAGTGTAATGTACAGCACAGTGTACAGAGTGATGAGGGGAGTGTAATGTACAGCACAGTGTACAGAGTGATGAGGAGAGTGTAATGTACAGCACAGTGTACAGAGTGATGATGAGTGTAATGTACAGCACAGTGTACAGAGTGATGAGGAGAGTGTAATGTACAGCACAGTGTACAGAGTGATGAGGAGAGTGTAATGTACAGCACAGTGTACAGAGTGATGAGGAGTGTAATGTACAGCACAGTGTACAGAGTGATGAGGAGGATGTAATGTACAGCACAGTGTACAGAGTGATGAGGAGTGTAATGTACAGCACAGTGTACAGAGTGATGAGGAGTGTAATGTACAGCACAGTGTACAGAGTGATGAGGAGGATGTAATGTACAGCACAGTGTACAGAGTGATGAGGAGGATGTAATGTACAGCACAGTGTACAGAGTGGTGAGGAGAGTGTAATGTACAGCACAGTGTACAGAGTGATGAGCAGTGTAATGTACAGCACAGTGTACAGAGTGATAAGAAGGAGACCCCAGTAGCAGATTTCATATTTCTGTACTCACAGGTTCTCTTTATTAGCAGCCTCATACTGGCATCTGAACTCTTCCATTACCTTGGCAGTGAAGGGGTTAATTTTCCGACACTTTATAAGCGCCCTCAGTTCACTGAGGACCTCAGTCAGCGAAGGGTTAAATCTCCACTCCATGTGCTGCACAATCCACCTAGGGCAGCTATGAGCATTGTCTTCCACCGCCACCTGCTGTTCAGTATAGGTACTACACCTCAGTCCCAGCATAGGAGTCTTCTACTTCCATAGGAAGGACAGAGGGGGATTGGGGTATAATAGAAGGACAGAGGGGGGATTGGGGTATAATAGAAGGACAGAGGGGGGATTGGGGTATAATAGAGGGACAGAGGGGAGATTGGGGTATAATAGAGGGACAGAGGGGGGATTGGGGTATAATAGAGGGACAGAGGGAGGATTGGGGTATAATAGAAGGACAGAGGGGGGATTGGGGTATAATAGAAGGACAGAGGGGGGATTGGGGTATAATAGAAGGACAGAGGGGGATTGGGGTATAATAGAAGGACAGAGGGGGGATTGGGGTATAATAGAAGGACAGAGGGAGTGTTGGGGTATAATAGAAGGACAGAGGGAGGATTGGGGTATAATAGAAGGACAGAGGGGGATTGGGGTATAATAGAGGGACAGAGGGGGATTGGGGTATAATAGAAGGACAGAGGGGGGATTGGGGTATAATAGAGGGACAGAGGGGGGATTGGGGTATAATAGAGGGACAGAGGGGGGATTGGGGTATAATAGAGGGACAGAGGGGGGATTGGGGTATAATAGAGGGACAGAGGGGGGATTGGGGTATAATAGAAGGACAGAGGGGGGATTGGGGTATAATAGAGGGACAGAGGGGGATTGGGGTATAATAGAGGGACAGAGGGGGGATTGGGGTATAAAAGAGGGACAGAGGGAGGATTGGGGTATAATAGAAGGACAGAGGGGGGATTGGGGTATAATAGAGGGACAGAGGGGGGATTGGGGTATAATAGAGGGACAGAGGGGGGATTGGGGTATAAAAGAGGGACAGAGGGAGGATTGGGGTATAATAGAAGGACAGAGGGGGGTTGGGGTATAATAGAGGGACAGAGGGGGGATTGGGGTATAATAGAAGGACAGAGGGGGGATTGGGGTATAATAGAAGGACAGAGGGAGGATTGGGGTATAATAGAAGGACAGAGGGGGGATTGGGGTATAATAGAAGGACAGAGGGGGGATTGGGGTATAATAGAGGGACAGAGGGGGGATTGGGGTATAATAGAGGGACAGAGGGGAGATTGGGGTATAATAGAGGGACAGAGGGGGGATTGGGGTATAATAGAAGGACAGAGGGGGGATTGGGGTATAATAGAAGTACAGAGGGGGGATTGGGGTATAATAGAAGGACAGAGGGGGGATTGGGGTATAATAGAAGGACAGAGGGGGGATTGGGGTATAATAGAGGGACAGAGGGGGGATTGGGGTATAATAGAAGGACAGAGGGGGGATTGGGGTATAATAGAAGGACAGAGGGAGGATTGGGGTATAATAGAGGGACAGAGGGGGGATTGGGGTATAAAAGAGGGACAGAGGGAGGATTGGGGTATAATAGAAGGACAGAGGGGGGATTGGGGTATAATAGAAGGACAGAGGGGGGATTGGGGTATAATAGAGGGACAGGGGGGGGATTGGGGTATAATAGAGGGACAGAGGGGGGATTGGGGTATAATAGAGGGACAGAGGGGGGATTGGGGTATAATAGAAGGACAGAGGGGGGATTGGGGTATAATAGAAGTACAGAGGGGGGATTGGGGTATAATAGAAGGACAGAGGGGGGATTGGGGTATAATAGAAGGACAGAGGGGGGATTGGGGTATAATAGAGGGACAGAGGGGGGATTGGGGTATAATAGAGGGACAGAGGGGGGATTGGGGTATAAAAGAGGGACAGAGGGAGGATTGGGGTATAATAGAAGGACAGAGGGGGGTTGGGGTATAATAGAGGGACAGAGGGGGGATTGGGGTATAATAGAAGGACAGAGGGGGGATTGGGGTATAATAGAAGGACAGAGGGAGGATTGGGGTATAATAGAAGGACAGAGGGAGGATTGGGGTATAATAGAAGGACAGAGGGGGGATTGGGGTATAATAGAAGGACAGAGGGGGGATTGGGGTATAATAGAGGGACAGAGGGGGGATTGGGGTATAATAGAGGGACAGAGGGGAGATTGGGGTATAATAGAGGGACAGAGGGGGGATTGGGGTATAATAGAAGGACAGAGGGGGGATTGGGGTATAATAGAAGTACAGAGGGGGGATTGGGGTATAATAGAAGGACAGAGGGGGGATTGGGGTATAATAGAAGGACAGAGGGGGGATTGGGGTATAATAGAGGGACAGAGGGGGGATTGGGGTATAATAGAAGGACAGAGGGGGGATTGGGGTATAATAGAAGGACAGAGGGAGGATTGGGGTATAATAGAGGGACAGAGGGGGGATTGGGGTATAAAAGAGGGACAGAGGGAGGATTGGGGTATAATAGAAGGACAGAGGGGGGATTGGGGTATAATAGAAGGACAGAGGGGGGATTGGGGTATAATAGAGGGACAGGGGGGGGATTGGGGTATAATAGAGGGACAGAGGGGGGATTGGGGTATAATAGAGGGACAGAGGGGAGATTGGGGTATAATAGAGGGACAGAGGGGGGATTGGGGTATAATAGAAGGACAGAGGGGGGATTGGGGTATAATAGAAGGACAGAGGGAGGATTGGGGTATAATAGAGGGACAGAGGGGGGATTGGGGTATAATAGAGGGACAGAGGGAGGATTGGGGTATAATAGAGGGACAGAGGGAGGATTGGGGTATAATAGAAGGACAGAGGGGGGATTGGGGTATAATAGAGGGACAGAGGGGGGATTGGGGTATAAAAGAGGGACAGAGGGAGGATTGGGGTATAATAGAAGGACAGAGGGGGGATTGGGGTATAATAGAAGGACAGAGGGGGGATTGGGGTATAATAGAGGGACAGGGGGGGGGATTGGGGTATAATAGAGGGACAGAGGGAGGATTGGGGTATAATAGAGGGACAGAGGGGGGATTGGGGTATAATAGAGGGACAGAGGGGGGATTGGGGTATAATAGAGGGACAGAGGGGGGATTGGGGTATAATAGAGGGACAGAGGGGGGATTGGGGTATAAAAGAGGGACAGAGGGAGGATTGGGGTATAATAGAAGGACAGAGGGGGGATTGGGGTATAATAGAAGGACAGAGGGGGGATTGGGGTATAATAGAGGGACAGGGGGGGGATTGGGGTATAATAGAGGGACAGAGGGAGGATTGGGGTATAATAGAAGGACAGAGGGGGGATTGGGGTATAATAGAAGGACAGAGGGGGGATTGGGGTATAATAGAGGGACAGGGGGGGGTTGGGGTATAATAGAGGGACAGAGGGGGGATTGGGGTATAATAGAGGGACAGAGGGGGGATTGGGGTATAATAGAGGGACAGAGGGGGGATTGGGGTATAATAGAAGGACAGAGGGGGGATTGGGGTATAATAGAAGGACAGAGGGAGGATTGGGGTATAATAGAGGGACAGAGGGGGGATTGGGGTATAATAGAGGGACAGAGGGAGGATTGGGGTATAATAGAAGGACAGAGGGGGGATTGGGGTATAATAGAGGGACAGAGGGGGGATTGGGGTATAATAGAAGGACAGAGGGGGGATTGGGGTATAATAGAGGGACAGAGGGGGGATTGGGGTATAATAGAGGGACAGAGGGGGGATTGGGGTATAATAGAAGGACAGAGGGAGGATTGGGGTATAATAGAGGGACAGAGGGGGGATTGGGGTATAATAGAGGGACAGAGGGGGGATTGGGGTATAATAGAAGGACAGAGGGAGGATTGGGGTATAAAAGAGGGACAGAGGGGGGATTGGGGTATAATAGAGGGACAGAGGGGGGATTGGGGTATAATAGAGGGATAGAGGGAGGATTGGGGTATAATAGAGGGACAGAGGGGGGATTGGGGTATAATAGAGGGACAGAGGGGGGATTGGGGTATAATAGAAGGACAGAGGGAGGATTGGGGTATAAAAGAGGGACAGAGGGGGGATTGGGGTATAATAGAGGGACAGAGGGGGGATTGGGGTATAATAGAGGGACAGAGGGAGGGATTGGGGTATAATAGAAGGACAGAGGGAGGATTGGGGTATAATAGAAGGACAGAGGGAGGATTGGGGTATAATAGAGGGACAGAGGGGGGATTGGGGTATAAAAGAGGGACAGAGGGGGGATTGGGGTATAATAGAGGGACAGGGGGAGGATTGGGGTATAATAGAGGGACAGAGTGGGGATTTGGGTATAATAGAGGGACAGAGGGGGGATTGGGGTATAATAGAGGGACAGAGGGGGGATTGGGGTATAATAGAGGGACAGAGGGGGGGATTAGGGTATAATAGAAGGACAGAGGGAAGATTGGGGTATAATAGAGGGACAGAGGGAGGATTGGGGTATAATAGAGGGACAGAGGGGGATTGGGGTATAATAGAAGGACAGAGGGGGATTGGGGTATAATAGAAGGACAGAGGGGGGATTGGGGTATAATAGAGGGACAGAGGGGGGATTGGGGTATAATAGAGGGACAGAGGGAGTGTTGGGGTATAATAGAGGGACAGAGGGAGGATTGGGGTATAATAGAGGGACAGAGGGGTGATTGGGGTATAATAGAGGGACAGAGGGGGGGATTGGGGTATAATAGAGGGACAGAGGGAGGATTGGGGTATAATAGAAGGACAGAGGGAGGATTGGGGTATAATAGAGGGACAGATGGAGGATTGGGGTATAATAGAGGGACAGAGGGGGGATTGGGGTATAATAGAAGGACAGAGGGAGGATTGGAGTATAATAGAGGGACAGAGGGGGGATTGGGGTATAATAGAAGGACAGAGGGGGGGGGATTGGGGTATAATAGAGGGACAGAGGGAGGATTGGGGTATAATAGAGGGACAGAGGGGGATTGGGGTATAATAGAAGGACAGAGGGGTGATTGGGGTATAATAGAGGGACAGAGGGGGGATTGGGGTATAATTGAGGGACAGAGGGAGGATTGGGGTATAATAGAGGGACAGAGGGGGGATTTGGGTATAATAGAAGAACAGAGGGGGGATTGGGGTATAATAGAAGGACAGAGGGGGGATTGGGGTATAATAGAGGGACAGAGGGGGGGTTGGGGTATAATAGAAGGACAGAGGGGGGATTGGGGTATAAGAGAAGGACAGAGGGAGGATTGGGGTATAATAGAGGGACAGAGGGGGGATTGGGGTATAATAGAAGAACAGAGGGGGGATTGGGGTATAATAGAAGGACAGAGGGGGGATTGGGGTATAATAGAGGGACAGAGGGGGGGTTGGGGTATAATAGAGGGACAGAGGGGGGGTTGGGGTATAATAGAGGGACAGAGGGAGTGTTGGGGTATAATAGAGGGACAGAGGGAGTGTTGGGGTAAAATAGAGGGACAGAGGGGGGATTGGGGTATAATAGAGGGACAGAGGGAGGATTGGGGTATAAGAGAAGGACAGAGGGAGGATTGGGGTATAATAGAGGGACAGAGGGGGGATTGGGGTATAATAGAAGGACAGAGGGAGGATTGGGGTATAATAGAGGGACAGAGGGGGGATTGGGGTATAATAGAAGAACAGAGGGGGGATTGGGGTATAATAGAAGGACAGAGGGGGGATTGGGGTATAATAGAGGGACAGAGGGGGGGTTGGGGTATAATAGAGGGACAGAGGGGGGGTTGGGGTATAATAGAGGGACAGAGGGAGTGTTGGGGTATAATAGAGGGACAGAGGGAGTGTTGGGGTAAAATAGAGGGACAGAGGGGGGATTGGGGTATAATAGAGGGACAGAGGGAGGATTGGGGTATAAGAGAAGGACAGAGGGAGGATTGGGGTATAATAGAGGGACAGAGGGGGGATTGGGATATAATAGAGGGACAGAGGGGGGGTTGGGGTATAATAGAGGGACAGAGGGAGTGTTGGGGTAAAATAGAGGGACAGAGGGGGGATTGGGGTATAATAGAGGGACAGAGGGAGGATTGGGGTATAAGAGAAGGACAGAGGGAGGATTGGGGTATAATAGAGGGACAGAGGGGGTATTGGGGTATAATAGAGGGACAGAGGGGGTATTGGGGTATAATAGAGGGACAGAGGGGGGGTTGGGATATAATAGAGGGACAGAGTGAGGATTGGGGTATAATAGAGGGACAGAGGGGGTATTGAGGTATAATAGAGGGACAGAGGGGGGGTTGGGATATAATAGAGGGACAGAGGGAGGATTGGGGTATAATAGAGGGACAGAGGGAGGATTGGGGTATAATAGAAGGACAGAGGGGGGATTGGGGTATAATAGAAGGACAGAGGGGGGATTGGGGTATAATAGAGGGACAGAGGGAGGATTGGGGTATAATAGAGGGACAGAGGGGGGATTGGGGTATAATAGAGGGACAGAGGGGGGGTTGGGATATAATAGAGGGACAGAGTGAGGATTGGGGTATAATAGAGGGACAGAGGGAGGATTGGGGTATAATAGAAGGACAGAGGGAGGATTGGGGTATAATAGAGGGACAGAGGGGGGGTTGGGGAATAATAGAGGGACAGAGGGGGGATTGGGGTATAATAGAGGGACAGAGGGGGGGTTGGGATATAATAGAGGGACAGAGGGAGGATTGGGGTATAATAGAGGGACAGAGGGAGGATTGGGGTATAATAGAGGGACAGAGGGAGGATTGGGGTATAATAGAAGGACAAAGGGGGGATTGGGGTATAATAGAAGGACAGAGGGAGGATTGGGGTATAATAGAAGGACAGAGGGAGGATTGGGGTATAATAGAAGGACAGAGGGGGTATTGGGGTATAATAGAGGGACAGAGGGGGGATTGGGGTATAATAGAGGGACAGAGGGGGGGTTGGGGTATAATAGAGGGACAGAGTGAGGATTGGGGTATGATAGAAGGACAGAGGGAGGATTGGGGTATAATAGAAGGACAGAGGGAGGATTGGGGTATAATAGAGGGACAGAGGGGTGATTGGGGTATAATAGAGGGACAGAGGGGGGATTGGGGTATAATTGAGGGACAGAGGGGGATTGGGGTATAATAGAGGGACAAAGGGGGGATTGGGGTATAATAGAAGGACAGAGGGGGGATTGGGGTATAATAGAAGGACAGAGGGGGGATTGGGGTATAATAGAGGGACAGAGGGGGATTGGGGTATAATAGAGGGACAGAGGGGGGATTGGGGTATAATAGAAGGACAGAGGGAGGATTGGAGTATAATAGAGGGACAGAGGGGGGATTGGGGTATAATAGAGGGACAGAGGGGGATTGGGGTATAATAGAAGGACAGAGGGGTGATTGGGGTATAATAGAGGGACAGAGGGGGGATTGGGGTATAATAGAGGGACAGAGGGGGATTGGGGTATAATAAAGGGACAGAGGGGGGATTGGGGTATAATAGAGGGACAAAGGGGGGATTGGGGTATAATAGAAGGACAGAGGGGGGATTGGGGTATAATAGAAGGACAGAGGGGGGATTGGGGTATAATAGAGGGACAGAGGGGGATTGGGGTATAATAAAGGGACAGAGGGGGGATTGGGGTATAATAGAGGGACAAAGGGGTGATTGGGGTATAATAGAGGGACAGAGGGGGGATTGGGGTATAATAGAGGGACAGAGGGGGGATTGGGGTATAATAGAAGGACAGAGGGAGGATTGGAGTATAATAGAGGGACAGAGGGGGGATTGGGGTATAATAGAAGGACAGAGGGGGGGGGATTGGGGTATAATAGAGGGACAGAGGGGGATTGGGGTATAATAGAAGGACAGAGGGGTGATTGGGGTATAATAGAGGGACAGAGGGGGGATTGGGGTATAATAGAGGGACAGAGGGGGATTGGGGTATAATAAAGGGACAGAGGGGGGATTGGGGTATAATAGAGGGACAGAGGGGGGATTGGGGTATAATAGAAGGACAGAGGGGGGATTGGGGTATAATAGAAGGACAGAGGGGGGATTGGGGTATAATAGAGGGACAGAGGGGGATTGGGGTATAATAAAGGGACAGAGGGGGGATTGGGGTATAATAGAGGGACAAAGGGGGGATTGGGGTATAATAGAGGGACAGAGGGAGGATTGGGGTATAATAGAGGGACATAGGGGGGATTGGGGTATAATAGAGGGAGGATTGGGGTATAATAGAGGGACAGAGGGGTGATTGGGGTATAATAGAAGGACAGAGGGAGGATTGGGGTATAATAGAGGGACAGAGGGGGGATTGGGGTATAATAGAGGGACAGAGGGGGGATTGTGGTATAATAGAAGGACAGAGGGGGGATTGGGGTATAATAGAGGGACAGAGGGAGGATTGGGGTATAATTGAGGGACAGAGGGGGGATTGTGGTATAATAGAAGGACAGAGGGGGGGTTGGGGTATAAGAGAAGGACAGAGGGAGGATTGGGGTATAAAAGAAGGACAGAGGGAGGATTGGGGTATAATAGAAGGACAGAGGGGGGATTGGGGTATAATAGAAGGACAGAGGGAGGGTTGGGGTATAATTGAGGGACAGAGGGGGGATTGTGGTATAATAGAAGGAATGAGGGGGGGTTGGGGTATAATAGAGGGATAGAGGGAGGATTGGGGTATAAAAGAAGGACAGAGGGAGGATTGGGGTATAATAGAGGGATAGAGGGGGGATTGGGGTATAATAGAAGGACAGAGGGAGGATTGGGGTATAATAGAAGGACAGAGGGGGGGTTGGGGTATAATAGAGGGACAGAGGGAGGATTGGGGTATAAAAGAAGGACAGAGGGAGGATTGGGGTATAATAGAGGGATAGAGGGGGGATTGGGGTATAATAGAGGGACAGAGGGAGGATTGGGGTATAATAGAGGGACAGAGGGAGGATTGGGGTATAATAGAAGGACAGAGGGAGGATTGGGGTATAATAGAGGGACAGAGGGAGGATTGGGGTATAATAGAGGGAAAGAGGGAGGATTGGGGTATAATAGAAGGACAGAGGGGGGATTGGGGTATAATAGAGGGATAGAGGGGGGATTGGGGTATAATAGAGGGACAGAGGGAGGGATTGGGGTATAATAGAGGGACAGAGGGAGGATTGGGGTATAATAGAGGGACAGAGGGGGGATTGGGGTATAATAGAGGGACAGAGGGGGGATTGGGGTATAATAGAAGGACAGAGGGGGGGTTGGGGTATAATAGAGGGACAGAGGGAGGATTGGGGTATAATAGAAGGACAGAGGGGGGATTGGGGTATAATAGAGGGACAGAGGGGGGATTGGGGTATAATAGAAGAACAGAGGGGGGATTGGGGTATAATAGAAGGACAGAGGGGGGATTGGGATATAATAGAAGGACAGAGGGAGGGTTGGGGTATAATAGAGGGACAGAGGGGGGGTTGGGGTATAAGAGAGGGACAGAGGGAGGGTTGGGGTATAATAGAGGGACAGAGGGGGGATTGGGGTATAATAGAAGGACAGAGGGAGGATTGGGGTATAATAGAGGGACAGAGGGTGGATTGGGGTATAATAGAAGAACAGAGGGGGGATTGGGGTATAATAGAAGGACAGAGGGGGGATTGGGATATAATAGAAGGACAGAGGGAGGGTTGGGGTATAATAGAGGGACAGAGGGGGGGTTGGGGTATAATAGAGGGACAGAGGGGGGGTTGGGGTATAATAGAGGGACAGAGGGAGTGTTGGGGTAAAATAGAGGGACAGAGGGGGGATTGGGGTATAATAGAGGGACAGAGGGAGGATTGGGGTATAAGAGAAGGACAGAGGGAGGATTGGGGTATAATAGAGGGACAGAGGGGGGATTGGGATATAATAGAGGGACAGAGGGGGGGTTGGGGTATAATAGAGGGACAGAGGGAGTGTTGGGGTAAAATAGAGGGACAGAGGGGGGATTGGGGTATAATAGAGGGACAGAGGGAGGATTGGGGTATAAGAGAAGGACAGAGGGAGGATTGGGGTATAATAGAGGGACAGAGGGGGTATTGGGGTATAATAGAGGGACAGAGGGGGTATTGGGGTATAATAGAGGGACAGAGGGGGGGTTGGGATATAATAGAGGGACAGAGTGAGGATTGGGGTATAATAGAGGGACAGAGGGGGTATTGAGGTATAATAGAGGGACAGAGGGGGGGTTGGGATATAATAGAGGGACAGAGGGAGGATTGGGGTATAATAGAGGGACAGAGGGAGGATTGGGGTATAATAGAAGGACAGAGGGGGGATTGGGGTATAATAGAAGGACAGAGGGGGGATTGGGGTATAATAGAGGGACAGAGGGAGGATTGGGGTATAATAGAGGGACAGAGGGGGGATTGGGGTATAATAGAGGGACAGAGGGGGGGTTGGGATATAATAGAGGAACAGAGTGAGGATTGGGGTATAATAGAGGGACAGAGGGAGGATTGGGGTATAATAGAAGGACAGAGGGAGGATTGGGGTATAATAGAGGGACAGAGGGGGGGTTGGGGAATAATAGAGGGACAGAGGGGGGATTGGGGTATAATAGAGGGACAGAGGGGGGGTTGGGATATAATAGAGGGACAGAGGGAGGATTGGGGTATAATAGAGGGACAGAGGGAGGATTGGGGTATAATAGAGGGACAGAGGGAGGATTGGGGTATAATAGAAGGACAAAGGGGGGATTGGGGTATAATAGAAGGACAGAGGGAGGATTGGGGTATAATAGAAGGACAGAGGGAGGATTGGGGTATAATAGAAGGACAGAGGGGTGATTGGGGTATAATAGAGGGACAGAGGGGGGGTTGGGGTATAATAGAGGGACAGAGTGAGGATTGGGGTATGATAGAAGGACAGAGGGAGGATTGGGGTATAATAGAGGGACAGAGGGGGGATTGGGGTATAATAGAGGGACAGAGGGGGGATTGGGGTATAATAGAAGGACAGAGGGGTGATTGGGGTATAATAGAGGGACAGAGGGGGGGTTGGGGTATAATAGAGGGACAGAGGGGGGATTGGGGTATAATAGAGGGACAGAGGGGGGATTGGGGTATAATAGAAGGACAGAGGGAGGATTGGGGTATAATACAGGGACAGAGGGAGGATTGGGGTATAATAGAAGGACAGAGGGAGGATTGGGGTATAATAGAGGGACAGAGGGGGGATTGGGGTATAATAGAGGCACAGAGGGGGGATTGGGGTATAATAGAGGGACAGAGGGGGGATTGGGATATAATAGAGGGACAGAGGGGGGTTGGGGTATAATAGAGGGACAGAGGGAGTGTTGGGGTATAATAGAGGGACAGAGGGGGGATTGGGGTATAATAGAGGGACAGAGTGAGGATTGGGGTATGATAGAAGGACAGAGGGAGGATTGGGGTATAATAGAGGGACAGAGGGGGGATTGGGGTATAATAGAGGGACAGAGGGGGGGTTGGGATATAATAGAGGGACAGAGTGAGGATTAGGGTATAATAGAGGGACAGAGGGAGGATTGGGGTATAATAGAGGGACAGAGGGAGTGTTGGGGTATAATAGAGGGACAGAGGGGGGATTGGGGTATAATAGAAGGACAGAGGGGGGATTGGGGTATAATAGAGGGACAGAGGGGGGATTGGGGTATAAAAGAGGGACAGAGGGAGGATTGGGGTATAATAGAGGGACAGAGGGAGTGTTGGGGTATAATAGAGGGACAGAGGGGGATTGGGGTATAATAGAGGGACAGAGGGGGATTGGGGTATAATAGAGGGACAGAGGGGGATTGGGGTATAATAGAGGGACAGAGGGAGTGTTGGGGTATAATAGAGGGACAGAGGGGGGATTGGGGTATGATAGAAGGACAGAGGGAGGGTTGGGGTATAATAGAGGGACAGAGGGAGGATTGGGGTATAATAGAGGGACAGAGGGGGGATTGGGGTATAATAGAGGGACAGAGGGGGGATTGGGGTATAAAAGATGGACAGAGGGAGTGTTGGGGTATAATAGAGGGACAGAGGGGGGATTGGGGTATAATAGAAGGACAGAGGGGGGATTGGGGTATAATAGAGGGACAGAGGGGGGATTGGGGTATAAAAGAGGGACAGAGGGAGGATTGGGGTATAATAGAGGGACAGAGGGAGTGTTGGGGTATAATAGAGGGACAGAGGGGGGATTGGGGTATAATAGAAGGACAGAGGGGGGGTTGGGGTATAATAGAGGGACAGAGGGAGGATTGGGGTATAATAGAGGGACAGAGGGGGGATTGGGGTATAATAGAGGGACAGAGGGGGATTGGGGTATAATAGAAGGACAGAGGGAGGATTGGGGTATAATAGAGGGACAGAGGGAGGATTGGGTTATAATAGAGGGACAGAGGGGGGATTGGGGTATAATAGAAGGACAGAGGGGGGATTGGGGTATAATAGAGGGACAGAGGGAGGATTGGGGTATAATAGAGGGACAGAGGGGGGATTGGGGTATAATAGAAGGACAGAGGGGGGATTGGGGTATAATAGAGGGACAGAGGGGGGATTGGGGTATAATAGAGGGACAGAGGGGGATTGGGGTATAATAGAAGGACAGAGGGGGAATTGGGGGTATAATAGAGGGACAGAGGGGGGATTGGGGTATAATAGAAGGACAGAGGGGGGATTGGGGTATAATAGAGGGACAGAGGGGGATTGGGGTATAATAGAGGGACAGAGGGGGGATTGGGGTATAATAGAGGGACAGAGGGGGGATTGGGGTATAATAGAAGGACAGAAGGGGGTATGGGGTATAATAGAGGGGGGATTGGGGTATAATAGAAGAACAGAGGGGGGATTGGGGTATAATAGAAGGACAGAGGGAGGATTGGGGTATAATAGATGGACAGAGGGAGGATTGGGGTATAATAGAGGGACAGAGGGAGGATTTGGGTATAATAGAGGGACAGAGGGGGGATTGGGGTATAATAGAAGGACAGAGGGGGGATTGGGGTATAATAGAGGGATAGAGGGGGGATTGGGGTATGATAGAAGGACAGAGGGGGGATTGGGGTATAATAGAGGGACAGAGGGAGGATTGGGGTATGATAGAAGGACAGAGGGAGGATTGGGGTATAATAGAGGGACAGAGGGAGGATTGGGGTATAATAGAGGGACAGAGGGGGGATTGGGGTATAATAGAGGGACAGAGGGGGGATTGGGGTATAATAGAAGGACAGAGGGGGGATTGGGGTATAATAGAGGGATAGAGGGAGGATTGGGGTATGATAGAAGGACAGAGGGAGGATTGGGGTATAATAGAGGGACAGAGGGGGGGTTGGGGTGTAATAGAGGGACAGAGGGGGGGTTGGGGTATAATAGAGGGACAGAGGGAGTGTTGGGGTATAATAGAGGGACAGAGGGGGGATTGGGGTATAATAGAAGGACAGAGGGGGGATTGGGGTATAATAGAGGTACAGAGGGGGGATTGGGGTATAAAAGAGGGACAGAGGGGGGATTAGTGTATAATAGAGGGACAGAGGGGGGATTGGGGTATAATAGAGGGACAGAGAGGGGATTGGGGTATAATAGAGGGACAGAGGGGGGATTGGGGTATAATAGAGGGACAGAGGGGGGATTGGGGTATAAAAGAGGGACAGAGAGGGGATTGGGGTATAATAGAGGGACAGAGGGGGGATTGGGGTATAATAGAGGGACAGAGGGGGGATTGGGGTATAATAGAGGGACAGAGGGGAGATTGGGGCATAATAGAGGGAAAGAGGGTGATGGGGTATAAAAGAGGGACAGAGGGAGGATTGGGGTATAATAGAGGGACAGAGGGGGGATTGGGGTATAATAGAAGGACAGAGGGGGGATTGGGGTATAATAGAGGGACAGAGGGGGGATTGGGGTATAATAGAGGGACAGAGGGGGGATTGGGGTATAATAGAAGGACAGAGGGAGGATTGGGGTATAATAGAGGGACAGAGGGAGGATTGGGGTATAATAGAGGGACAGAGGGGGGATTGGGGTATAATAGAGGGACAGAGGGGGGATTGGGGTATACTAGAAGGACAGAGGGGGGATTGGGGTATAATAGAGGGACAGAGGGGGGATTGGGGTATAATAGAGGGACAGAGGGGGATTGGGGTATAATAGAGGGACAGAGGGGGGATTGGGGTATAATAGAGGGACAGAGGGGGGATTGGGGTATAATAGAAGGACAGAGGGAGGATTGGGGTATAATAAAGGGACAGAGGGAGGATTGGGGTATAATAGAGGGACAGAGGGAGGACTGGAGTATAATAGAGGGACAGAGGGAGGATTGGGGTATAATAGAGGGACAGAGGGAGGATTGGGGTATAATAGAGGGACAGAGGGGGGATTGGGGTATAATAGAAGGACAGAGGGAGGATTGGGGTATAATAAAGGGACAGAGGGAGGATTGGGGTATAATAGAGGGACAGAGGGAGGACTGGAGTATAATAGAGGGACAGAGGGGGGATTGGGGTATAATAGAGGGACAGAGGGGGGATTGGGGTATAATAGAGGAACAGAGGGGGGATTGGGGTATAATAGAAGGACAGAGGGGGGGATTGGGGTATAATAGAGGGACAGAGGGGGAATTGGCGTATAATAGAGGGACAGAGGGAGGATTGGGGTATAATAGAGGGACAGAGGGGGGATTGGGGTATAATAGAGGAACAGAGGGGGGATTGGGGTATAATAGAAGGACAGAGGGGGGGATTGGGGTATAATAGAGGGACAGAGGGGGGATTGGGGTATAATAGAGGGACAGAGGGGTGATTTGGGTATAATAGAGGGACAGAGGGGGGATTGGGGTATAATAGAGGGACAGAGGGGGGATTGGGGCATAATTGAGGGATAGAGGGGGGATTGGGGTATAATAGAGGGACAGAGGGGGGATTGGGGTATAATAGAGGGACAGAGGGGGGATTGGGGTATAATAGAGGGACAGAGGGGGGATTGGGGTATAAAAGAGGGACAGAGGGAGGATTGGGGTATAATAAAGGGACAGAGGGGGATTGGGGTATAATAGAGGGACAGAGGGGGGATTGGGGCATAATAGAGGGACAGAGGGGGATTGGGGTATAATAGAAGGACAGAGGGGGATTGGGGTATAATAGAGGGACAGAGGGGGGATTGGGGTATAATAGAAGGACAGAGGGGGATTGGGGTATAATAGAGGGACAGATGGAGGATTGGGGTATAATAGAGGGACAGAGGGGGGATTGGGGTATAATAGAAGGACAGAGGGGGGATTGGGGTATAATAGAGGGACAGAGGGGGGATTGGGGTATAATAGAAGGAAAGAGGGGGGATTGGGGTATAATAGAAGGACAGAGGGAGGATTGGGGTATAATAGAAGGACAGAGGGAGGATTGGGGTATAATAGAGGGACAGAGAGGGATTGGGGTATATTAGAGGGACAGAGGGGGGATTTGGGTATAATGAGGGACAGCGGGGGGATTGGGGAATAATGAGGGACAGAGGGGGGGATTGGGGTAAAATAGGGGGACAGAGGAGGGATTGGGGTATAATAGAGGGACAGAGGAGGGATTGGGGTATAATAGAGGGACAGAGAGGGGATTGTGGTAAAATAGGGGGAAAGAGGAGGGATTGGGGTATAATAGAAGGACAGAGGGGGGGGGGGGATTGGGGTATAATAGAGGGACAGAGGGGGGATTGGGGCATAATAGAGGGACAGAGGGGGGATTGGGGTAAAATAGGGGGACAGAGGAGGGATTGGGGTATAATAGAGGGACAGAGGGAGGATTGAGGTATAATAGAGGGACAGAGGGGGATTGGGGTATAATAGAAGGACAGAGGGGGGATTGGGGTATAATAGAGGGAAAGAGGGGGGATTGGGGTATAATAGAGGGACAGAGGGGGGATTGGGGTATAATAGAGGGACAGAGGGGGGATTGGGGTATAAAAGAGGGACAGAGGGAGGATTGGGGTATAATAAAGGGACAGTGGGGGATTGGGGTATAATAGAGGGACAGAGGGGGGATTGGGGCATAATAGAGGGACAGAGGGGGATTGGGGTATAATAGAAGGACAGAGGGGGATTGGGGTATAATAGAGGGACAGAGGGGGGATTGGGGTATAATAGAGGGACAGATGGAGGATTGGGGTATAAAAGAGAGACAGAGGGGGAATTGGGGTATAATAGAGGGACAGAGGGGGGATTGGGGTATAATAGAAGGACAGAGGGGGGATTGGGGTATAATAGAGGGACAGAGGGGGGATTGGGGTATAATAGAAGGACAGAGGGAGGATTGGGGTATAATAGAGGGACAGAGAGGGATTGGGGTATATTAGAGGGACAGAGGGGGGATTTGGGTATAATGAGGGACAGAGGGGGGATTGGGGAATAATGAGGGACAGAGGGGGGGATTGGGGTAAAATAGGGGGACAGAGGAGGGATTGGGGTATAATAGAGGGACAGAGGAGGGATTGGGGTATAATAGAGGGACAGAGGGAGGATTGTGGTAAAATAGGGGGAAAGAGGAGGGATTGGGGTATAATAGAGGGACAGAGGAGGGATTGGGGTATAATAGAGGGACAGAGGGAGGATTGTGGTAAAATAGGGGGAAAGAGGGGGGATTGGGGTATAATAGAAGGACAGAGGGGGGATTGGGGTATAATAGAGGGATAGAGGGGGGATTGGGGTATAATATAAGGACAGAGGGGGGGATTGGGGTATAATAGAGGGACAGAGGGGGGATTGGGGTAAAATAGGGGGACAGAGGAGGGATTGGGGTATAATAGAGGGACAGAGGGAGGATTGAGGTATAATAGAGGGACAGAGGGAGGATTGGGGTATAATAAAGGGACAGGGGGGGGATTGGGGTAAAATAGGGGGACAGAGGAGGGATTGGGGTATAATAGAGGGACAGAGGGAGGATTGAGGTATAATAGAAGGGCAGAGGGGGGATTGGGGTATAATAGAAGGGCAGAGGGGGGATTGGGGTATAATAGAGGGACAGAGGAAGGATTGGGGTATAATAGAAGGGCAGAGGGTTTTTTTTGGTATAATAGAAGGGCAGAGGGGGGGTTGGGGTATAATAAAGGGACAGAGGGGGATTGGGGTATAATAGAGGGACAGAGGGGGGATTGGGGCATAATAGAGGGACAGAGGGGGATTGGGGTATAATAGAGGGACAGAGGGGGATTGGGGTATAATAGAGGGACAGAGGGGGGATTGGGGTATAATAGAGGGACAGATGGAGGATTGGGGTATAATAGAGGGACAGATGGAGGATTGGGGTATAAAAGAGAGACAGAGGGGGAATTGGGGTATAATAGAGGGACAGAGGGGGGATTGGGGTATAATAGAAGGACAGAGGGGGGATTGGGGTATAATAGAGGGACAGAGGGGGGATTGGGGTATAATAGAAGGACAGAGGGAGGATTGGGGTATAATAGAGGGACAGAGAGGGGATTGGGGTATAATAGAAGGACAGAGGGGGGATTGGGGTATATTAGAGGGACAGAGGGGGGATTTGGGTATAATGAGGGACAGAGGGGGGATTGGGGAATAATGAGGGACAGAGGGGGGGGATTGGGGTAAAATAGGGGGACAGAGGAGGGATTGGGGTATAATAGAAGGACAGAGGGGGGATTGGGGTATAATAGAAGGACAGAGGGGGGATTGGGGTATAATAGAAGGACAGAGGGGGGATTGGGGTATAATAGAAGGACAGAGGGGGGATTGGGGTATAATAGAAGGACAGAGGGGGGATTGGGGTATATTAGAGGGACAGAGGGGGGATTTGGGTATAATGAGGGACAGAGGGGGGATTGGGGAATAATGAGGGACAGAGGGGGGGGATTGGGGTAAAATAGGGGGACAGAGGAGGGATTGGGGTATAATAGAGGGACAGAGGAGGGATTGGGGTATAATAGAGGGACAGAGAGGGGATTGTGGTAAAATAGGGGGAAAGAGGAGGGATTGGGGTATAATAGAAGGACAGAGGGGGGGGGATTGGGGTATAATAGAGGGACAGAGGGGGGGTTGGGGCATAATAAAGGGACAGAGGGGGGATTGGGGTAAAATAGGGGGACAGAGGAGGGATTGGGGTATAATAGAGGGACAGAGGGAGGATTGGGGTATAATAGAAGGGCAGAGGGGGGATTGGGGTATAAAAGAGAGACAGAGGGGGAATTGGGGTATAATAGAGGGACAGAGGGGGGATTGGGGTATAATAGAAGGACAGAGGGGGGATTGGGGTATAATAGAGGGACAGAGGGGGGATTGGGGTATAATAGAAGGACAGAGGGAGGATTGGGGTATAATAGAGGGACAGAGAGGGATTGGGGTATATTAGAGGGACAGAGGGGGGATTTGGGTATAATGAGGGACAGAGGGGGGATTGGGGAATAATGAGGGACAGAGGGGGGGGATTGGGGTAAAATAGGGGGACAGAGGAGGGATTGGGGTATAATAGAGGGACAGAGGAGGGATTGGGGTATAATAGAGGGACAGAGAGGGGATTGTGGTAAAATAGGGGGAAAGAGGAGGGATTGGGGTATAATAGAAGGACAGAGGGGGGGGGATTGGGGTATAATAGAGGGACAGAGGGGGGGTTGGGGCATAATAAAGGGACAGAGGGGGGATTGGGGTAAAATAGGGGGACAGAGGAGGGATTGGGGTATAATAGAGGGACAGAGGGAGGATTGGGGTATAATAGAAGGGCAGAGGGGGGATTGGGGTATAATAGAGGGACAGAGGGAGGATTGGGGTATAATAGAAGGGCAGAGGGTTTTTTTTGGTATAATAGAAGGGCAGAGGGGGGGTTGGGGTATAATAAAGGGACAGGGGGGGATTGGGGTATAATTGAAGGGCAGAGGGGTTTTTTGGTATAATAGAAGGGCAGAGGGGGGGTTGGGGTATAATAAAGGGACAGGGGGGGATATGAGAGAAATCTGATGAATGATCTGGCTGGAGGATTCCTTTCTTCCGGAAGAATGAATGGAATTGTAGCGCCCCCTGTAGGAGTCGCTGCTTAGGTCGGGTCCTCTGCTCTTCTCCATCCTCTTACTGACCCCCGAAATGAATCAGCACAGGTGTAGTAATGTTCTCTCTATATTTCGGGGTCTCCCTCTGTAGTAAATAGTAGAGTGTATTTTCAGGTTGGGGCCAATCAGGGTAGAGCAGAACAATGGAGGGAATATCGGCACACACTATAACCCCCCTCATAAAATCAGCAGCCAGTCACACAGTTGGGTATCAGTTTGGCCGCAGGGAGCCCTTGTAATGAAGGGACTAAGCCTAGGACTTTGGTCCACACTATAAAGTTGTATGCTTACTGCCCCGAACAACGTGCACAGTTCTTCAAGTTGGTCTTCTGCCGGCTATGTTGGGGCCCTTGAAGACGTTGGTGCACGTGATAGAGATACTACTATGGAAATAGGTCTTTGTAATCCTTCAGCCAATGAGATAGGCTTAAATGTGGTGAGAGTCTTTAAGATATTATGAGAAAGGGCTGGATTGGAAGTCGGTTTGGCTATTTGAACCCAATCATACAGAAGAAGCGGTGCTTTGGGGTAAGTGAAGGGTAAGTCCCTCAGGAAAGGCGTACATTTAATGTCAGCAACAGAATAACTGTGAGTTAAACCCCCGCTCACGGCTCTCCTCCTATCCCTGGGCAGTAAGCTGTGTAGTTAGAGGGGCCCCTCTTTGTGTGCAGGTGATGCTCATTGGTGTCCTCCAGCTGTCTGGTGGAAAGTGGGGTGGGGAGGGGTAAAAGTTGAGATGGTAATAGAACAGCCCTCAAAATTTCCACTTGCCTTCCGCATTTGGTGAGTGGAAATGAGTGGAGGGCGAGTGTGGAACGGGGCGGGGCTGACAGTTTATTGGCTGATCACTTCTGGCAGAAGCATTGTGGGAATTGGAGCAGCACGGAAGGGGGGCTCCGTGGCCCCCGGACCACTCTGATGTCCTATAAAAAAAGGCCGCACAGCTTCTGCCACAAGCGATCGGCCAGGAAACTGTCAGGAGGATCACACAGAGCGGGGATCTCCCGCGGAGACAAAACAAAGCCCTGCCCCTTGGGCCAGCATTGGACCAGTGTGCTGTCTATCATAGTTGCCGGTCCAGGGGGGTGGGACTTTGACAGCGGCCGGCTATTTATATATGCTGCACTGAAGGGCAATGATAGGCAGCACTGAAGGGCAATGATAGGCTGCACTGATGGACAAAGATAGGTTTCACTAATGGGCAATGATACGATGCACTGATGGGCACTGATAAGGCTGCACTTTTGAGCACTGATATGCAGCATTGATAGGCAATGAAAGCATGCAATGATAGGCTGCACTGATGGCCACTGATGAGGCGGCACTAATGGCCACTGATATGGCAAGACTGATGGCCACTGATGAAGCAGAACTGATAAGCTGCACTTATAGGGCTGCACTGATTTTCTGCATTGAAAGGCACTGGTATACTACACTGATGGCCACCGATGAGGCAGCACTGATGGGTACTGATAAACTAAACTAATGGGCACTAATGAGGCTGCACTGATATGCTGCACTGATGGGGCTGCACTGATGGCCCCTGATGAGGCAGCACTGGTAAGCTGCACTGATGGGCACTAATTGGCTGCACTGATGGGCACTAATTGGCTGCACTGATGGGCACTGATGAGGCCATGTTTAGGGGCGGGGTAGGGGTTGGGTGAGGCAACTTGTGGCGGGTGACTCCTAAGACCTGGGTAGTGGCTCAGCCCCTCGGAGTGCCTCCAGCCGGCTTTGAGTAGCGGGTGGGCCGGATCTCTAGACGGTGCGGTAAGGGGAGGGTCCCCAATGATCCTCAGACATTTTTCACATTATGATTGGGGCAGTGAAAAACCCCAACCGGCTCAGTCCAGAGATCTGCAGAGATCCAACCCCTGGACAACTCTTCTCTTATTGGTGGCTCTCTCCATCTCTCTGGTTGTTTTCCAGCTTTTTAATGTATACCCCCCCCCCTTTTTCTGACTCCTCCCCTCCTCAGGTGCCCTGGGTCTGGTAGTTCTTTTTCCAGCAATAGTAATGACACCACTCATGGCTTAGACTACATCTCCCAGCATTCAGCATTCCACTTCTAAAGTTCAATGATAGAACATGCCCACCATTGCCATCTTGTGGTAGAAAAGAAGATCAGCACTCAGGAATGTTCTCCATAGGGATTGAAGGCTCTGCATAATTCATTAAGAGTTCTGGTGACACATTTCTCACATTTCTGTCCGTGGTCATCATGCCGTCATGTGCGAAAGATATCTCCACACGGAACGATCGATAAAACTTCTCTTCTTATTAAATAACATGAGAAGAGTTCATCTCTACCATGGGCCAGGAATTGTCTCAGATCATTCTGCTTTTCCTCCACCAGAGGGCACTCTATGACCAATCTTCCAGCAGAGCCCACACTAGTGCACTGTATATATATATATATATATGTGTGTGTGTGTGTAGATTGCCTGGAATTATATATAGCGCCTCCATATCAGGTAGCGCAGTCACATTCCCCAGCCGGGGCCGGTTTTGGGTGCTGACCCCACTAACCTCTTATCCACCTTCCTGCCTATTGGCTCATTTATTCCAATATTTTATAGCACCAACATGAGAAGTAGGGCTGTGCAGAGCCCCTCTCATACAGGGTCACGGAGCTCAATTTTTAGGGAACAAAAATTCTGTAGTAAGCAATTATCCCCTCCCAGCCCCCGCCACCTTCACCGCTGGGGGTCTGATAAAGGAAATACCCCCCCCCCCATCACACAACAGAGTGTCAGCTCATCTGCTCAGGGCACTCCCATGTATCGGGGGGGGGGGCGTCTCTTCCTCTTTTTCTGGTGAACGGTCCCTGAAAAGGAGAAGTGTGCTCGGCTCACAGAACTCCGCAGAGTCCCAGTACAGAGGCTGATCCCAGTACGGAGGCTGATCCCAGTACAGAGGCTGAGCTCCCAGTAAAGAGGCTGAGCTCCCAGTATAGAGGCTGAGCTCCCAGGAGAGAGGGGGTGCTCCCAGTATAGAGGCTGATCCCAGTACGGAGGCTGATCCCAGTATAGAGGCTGAGCTCCCAGTATAGAGGCTGAGCTCCCAGTACAGAGGCTGATCCCAGTACAGAGGCTGAATTCCCAGTATAGAGGCTGAGCTCCCAGTACAGAGGCGGATCCCAGTACAGAGGCTGATCCCAGTACAGAGGCTGATCCCAGTACAGAGGCTGATCCCAGTACAGAGGCTGAATTCCCAGTATAGAGGCTGAGCTCCCAGTACAGAGGCTGATCCCAGTACAGAGGCTGATCCCAGTACAGGTGAGTCTCTGAAGGCTGTATGTACTCCATAGAGCCCTCTATATACCTGACCTCTATACACTGTAATGCCCCCATATATACCCCTGCTTTTTTTATCTTGCTATGGGGTCCTATACATAGCCCCTTCTATGTTACCCTTACACATACCCCTGCAATGGGGCCCCTATACATACCCCTGCTATTGGACCTCTACACATACCCCTGCTATTGGACCTCTACACATACCCCTGCTATGGGGTCCCTACACATACCCCTGCTATTGGACCTCTACACATACCCCTGCTATTGGACCTCTATACATACCCCTGCAATGGGGCTCCTATACATACCCCTGCTATTGGACCTCTATACATACCCCTGCAATGGGGCTCCTATACATACCCCTGCAATAGGGCTCCTATACATACCCCTGCAATGGGGCTCCTATACATACCCCTGCAATGGGACCCTCTACATACCCATGACTGTTACTTTGAATTAAGAATCAGACATCAATCTTCTGATGCAGCATGCTGTCAAAGATGGGCGCCACCTGGTTGCTATGGGTTACTGCACTAATGGACTGATATTTCCCTTCACAGGAGTAACACCATGGGAGGACCCTGGATGCTTCTCAGCCTCCTATTGGTTGGATTCCTGTGCCCACCATCCCACCAATCAGATGTCTGCAAGGCCCCCAATGGAGAGAGTGGTCATGCTGGGAATCCTGGACGCCATGGAAGAAACGGACAAAAAGGAGACCGAGGGGACCCCGGTATGACCCTAAGCCAAAGGACATCAGGGCAGCAACACCATCCTCAACTTTTATATTTCTCAGGGGTTAAGTAGGTGAAGTTGGGGTAAGAGGTGGAGGTATAAGAGGTGGAGGTATAGAAGTATCCAATATCTTCTATGCAGGATGTGGAAACTTTACAAGCGGATCTGAACAAAATAATGGGGTTTTGTATATAATATACAATGTACAACATACAGGGGGTATACAATGTACAACATACAGGGGGTATACAATGTACAACATACAGGGGGTATACAATGTACAACATACAGGGGTATACAATGTACAACATACAGGGGTATACAATGTACAACATACAGGAGGTATACAATGTACAACATACAGGGGTATACAATGTACAACATACAGGGGGTATACAATGTACAACATACAGGGGTATACAATGTACAACATACAGGGGTATACAATATACAACATACAGGGGTATACAATGTACAAAATACAGGGGGTATACAATGTACAACATACAGGGGTATACAATGCACAACATACAGGGGGTATACAATGTACAACATACAGGGGGTATACAATGTACAACATACAGGGGGTATACAATGTACAACATACAGGGGTATACAATGTACAACATACAGGGGTATACAATGTACAACATACAGGGGGTATACAATGTACAACATACAGGGGTATACAATGTACAACATACAGGGGTATACAATGTACAACATACAGGGGTATACAATGTACAACATACAGGGGGTATACAATGTACAACATACAGGGGGTATACAATGTACAACATACAGGGGTATACAATGTACAACATACAGGGGTATACAATGTACAACATACAGGAGGTATACAATGTACAACATACAGGGGTATACAATGTACAACATACAGGGGGTATACAATGTACAACATACAGGGGGTATACAATATACAACATACAGGGGGTATACAATGTACAACATACAGGGGTATACAATGTACAACATACAGGGGTATACAATGTACAACATACAGGAGTATACAATGTACAACATACAGGGGTATACAATGTACAACATACAGGGGGTATACAATGTACAACATACAGGGGTATACAATGTACAACATACAGGGGTATACAATGTACAACATACAGGGGTATACAATGTACAACATACAGGGATATACAATGTACAACATACAGGAGTATACAATGTACAACATACAGGGGTATACAATGTACAACATACAGGGGTATACAATGTACAACATACAGGGGTATACAATGTACAACATACAGGGGGTATACAATGTACAACATACAGGGGGTATACAATGTACAACATACAGGGGTATACAATGTACAACATACAGGGGGTATGCAATGTACGACATACAGGGGGTATACAATGTACGACATGCAGGGGTATACAATGTACAACATACAGGGGTATACAATGTACAACATACAGGGGGTATACAATGTACGACATACAGGGGGTATACAATGTACGACATGCAGGGGTATACAATGTACAACATACAGGGGGTATACAATGTACAACATACAGGGGGTATACAATGTACGACATACAGGGGGTATACAATGTACGACATGCAGGGGTATACAATGTACAACATACAGGGGTATACAATGTACGGTTAACAGCAAACACACATCATAGGTTGAACTGGATGGACTGATGTATTTTTTCAACCTCACTAACTATGTAGAAGGAGTTGGGGTAAGAGGTGGAGGTAAAGAAGTAGGAGGAGCTGGAATAAGAGATGGAGGTAAAGAAGTAGGAGGAGTTGGGGTAAGAGGTGGAGGTAAAGATGTAGGAGGAGTTGGGGTAAGAGGTGGAGGTATAGAAGTAGGAGGAGTTGGGGTAAGAGGTGGAGGTAAAGAAGTAGGAGGAGCTGGAATAAGAGATGGAGCTAAAGAAGTAGGAGGAGTTGGGGTAAGAGGTGGAGGTAAAGATGTAGGAGGAGTTGGGGTAGGAGGTGGAGGTAAAGAAGTAGGAGGAGTTGGGGTAAGAGGTGGAGGTAAAGATGTAGGAGGAGTTGGGGTAGGAGGTGGAGGTATAGAAGTAGGAGGAGTTGGGGTAAGAGGTGGAGGTAAAGAAGTAGGAGGAGTTGGGGGTAGGAGGTGGAGGTATAGAAGTAGGAGGAGTTGGGGTAAGAGGTGGAGGTAAAGAAGTAGGAGGAGTTGGGGGTAGGAGGTGGAGGTATAGATGTAGGAGGAGTTGGGGTAGGAGGTGGAGGTATAGAAGTAGGAGGAGTTGGGGTAAGAGATGGAGCTAAAGAAGTAGGAGGAGTTGGGGTAAGAGGTGGAGGTAAAGATGTAGGAGGAGTTGGGGTAGGAGGTGGAGGTATAGAAGTAGGAGGAGTTGGGGTAAGAGGTGGAGGTAAAGATGTAGGAGGAGTTGGGGTAGGAGGTGGAGGTATAGAAGTAGGAGGAGTTGGGGTAAGAGGTGGAGGTATAGAAGTGGACAGAGTTGGGGTAAGAGGTGGAGGTATAGAAGTAGGAGGAGTTGGGGTGAGAGGTGGAGTTATAGAAGCAGGAGGAGTTGGGGTGAGAGGTGGAGGTATAGAAGTAGGCCGGAATAGGGGTAAGAGGAGGAATTATAGAAGTAGGAGGAGTTGGGGTAAGAGGTGGAGATATAGAAGTAGGAGGAGTTGGGGTAAGAGGGGGAGGTATAGAAGTAGGAGGAGTTGGGGTAAGAGGTGGAGATATAGAAGTAGGAGGAGTTGGGGTAAGAGGGGGAGGTATAGAAGTAGGAGGAGTTGGGGTTAGAGGTGGAGGTATAGAAGTAGGAGGAGTTGGGGTAAGAGGTGGAGATATAGAAGTAGGAGGAGTGGGGGTAGGAGGTGGAGTTATAGAGGTAGGACAAGTTGGGGTAAGAGGTGGAGATATAGAAGTAGGAGGAGTTGGGGTAGGAGGTGGAGTTATAGAAGCAGGAGTTCTGGGGGAAGAGGTGGAGTTATAGAAGCAGGAGGAGTTCTGGGGAAGAGGTGAGTTATAGAAGTAGGAGGAGTTGGGGTAAGAGGTGGAGTTATAGAAGTAGGTGGAGTTGGGGTAAGAAGTGGAAATATAGAAGTAGGTGGAGTTGGGGTAGGAGGTGGAGTTATAGAAGTAGATGGAGTTGAGATAAGAGGCGGAGTTATAGAAGTAGAAGGAGTTTGGGTAAGAGGTGGAGTTATAGAAGTAGGAGGAGTTGGGGTAAGAGGTGGAGGTATAGAAGTAGGAGGAGTTGGGGTAAGAGGTGGAGATATAGAAGTAGGAGAAGTTGGGGTAAGAAGTGGAGATATAGAAGTAGGTGGAGTTGGGGTAGAGGTGGAGTATTAGAAGTGATGGAGTTGAATAAGAGGTGGTGTTATAGAAGTAGGAGGAGTTAGGGTAAGAGGTGGAGATATAGAAGTAGGTGGAGTTGGGGATAAAGTAGTGAGTGTGAGAATAAGAGGTATAATTAGAAGAAGTAGGAGTGTTAAGAATAAGAAGTAAAATTAGAAGAGTAGGAGTGTGAGAATATGATGTAAAAATTAGAAGAAGTGAGGAGTGTTAAGAATAAGAAGTAAAATAGAATAAGTATGATGTGTGAGAATAAGATGTGTAAA